>NC_045447.1:61755405-62055405 GCF_002776525.5 Piliocolobus tephrosceles | reverse complement strand
TTCTTGGACCAGACCTCAATGGAACTTTGCCCAAAACCCCAAATGGGAAATATATATGAACTGATTCTGTGCAGTGTGAAGGCTGAGGCAGCAGCAGAATGCTTTTACAGACTGATACAATGATAGATTAGCATACATTTAATCCTAGGTTGGGGGTTTAGAGTAGTCAGTCTTCCTCAGCCCCTCCTCCGTTTGTTAATGTTAATAGTCCAGAGTGCTGGGTTTAATGGTAATGGGCGTTTTTCTTTTGTGACACAATTATTCTATATTTAAGCCAATTAGAAAGTCATTTCATGAAGATGGGAAGTACCAGTGGGACACTAGTGTGGCTACAATTTGCTGTAGAATTGTAGACTTCTAGTCTAATCAAGGTTGGAGAAATAAAAGGAAATTTTTAAATAGCTATCTGATGACAAAAAAATAAGCAACATCACATTTAAAAGTATCTATACATCACTGACTTTAAGAAAATCTGCTCCCACACAAACTTATAGAACAAATAAGAGCTATTGTTTGTATTACACAATTTTTTTTTTTTTTGCTATAGTTTCCATAAAGGATAAGTTTCCTGGTTACATTGAATACATATTTGATTTCCAGTAATCCAATGGGTATACTGCTTTTGAGGAACCAACTTACTGTGAAGAGAAAGCCACTTTGCAAAATTATTAGAGCAAAAAGATGCCATGTTGAAAAAAGACTTAAGAAATAAACACAAAGTTCTTGGCCACAGTTTATGAGAGAGAGAGGAATTACAGGCTGTTCTGATAAAAGCTGAAGAGACAGTCCCCCATGGGAGAGTCTGTCAAGATGTCGTATGCACATGTGATGATGTATTCTGGGTGTGCAAATAATCTAATCAGAAAATACAGACAACACCAAAGCTGTAGGGTTTATCCCTCTTGGTTAGATTCCATATTCAATTCTATATTCCATCAGAGTTTAAGCAAAAACAAAAGCAAATTAAACTATAGGTCTCTGAATGAGTATTAGAAACCTCCTTTAGATAATTTGTCTCTAACAATGGAGAGTTCTTTGCAGCTGGATACCTCTAAGACATACAACACACCCTTACCTTGATTTCTAGGTATTTTAAATTGTCTAATTTATCATAAGCTCTAAATATCAGCACTTGTAGCTGGAGATTTCTATATCCTATTCCCATGCCAGTGGAAAATGAGAAGTAAATACATTTACATACAGTGGTTCTGCCAGAAGAACTAGAAGCAGTGAACCTTTCTTCCAGAGGCACTGGGAAATTGCCCAGGGATTGCTCTAATAGAGGTAGGTTGGCTATATCAAGGCCTGCAATCTACTTGATTTTTTTTTTTTTTTTTTTGTGGGGCTTTTCTTCTCATCTTTGAGAAATGCTGTGGATGTCATTAAGAAGAATAAAAAGAAAACCTAGGATTTGAAACTGTACTGTTATTAGACTGACAGTGTGAGTTTAGGGTGGCTTATTTGGAGTGCAGACTCAGATTTTAGTTCTTGGATGTGTCCAAGATCTCCAATTGCTTGAACTTCTCTGCCCTTTGAGATTTAAGCAACAATGGATATGAACCCTATGAAAAGTATAGTAATATATCTGATGTCTTTTCTGACATATCTAGAGGTTCTTGGTGGTGGTGGTGATGTTGGTGGCAGTGAATAGGGGTGTGTGTGTGTGTGTGTGTGTCTGGTGTTAGGGCAGGGGACTTTCTCTTGGTGCTCTGACTCTGAATTATTACTTGCAATGAATTCTCTGGGCCATCTTGGCTGTTTCCTCCTGTTCCTCTCCTTCACCATGTCATCCCACTGGGCACAATCCCAATCCCCCTTTGTGTCCTCTCCTCCCCTCCCCTTCCCCCCCCCTTCTCTCTCTCTCTCTCTTTCTTTCTTTTTCTCCCACCCCCTCATTCTTTGTTTTCTTTAGAGGCAGGGTCTCACTCTGTTGCCCACACTAGAGTGCAGTGGCCAGTGGTGTGATCATAGCACACTGTAAACTTAAACTCTTGGGCTTTGGTGATCCTCTAGCCTCAGGCTCCCAAGTAGCTGAGACTGCAGGTGTATGCAACTACACTTGGCTATTTTTTTAAAAAATGTTTTTTGTAGATATGGGGGTCTCACTTTGTTGCCCATGCTGGTCTTGAATTCTTGGCCTCAAAGTATCTTCCTGCATTGGCCTCCCAAAGTTCTGGCATTACAGGCAGGAGCCACCATGCGAGCCCTAATCCCTTCTTAACCAAAGTGCACTGACTGTATGGCAGTCTTCACTAACAGTTTGGGACTAGGATTACACAATGTAAAAATCTATAATGGAAACTTGACATCTTTCTTCTTACTGTGATGATTCCTGGAACCAGGAATATTTGCTTTGCCACGTTGCTGTTTGTCTCCAACTCATTGATCATTCTTCCTTCTCTCCAGCTCGTATCTCATCCTTCTCCTCTCCAGCTTACACCTCATTCTGCTCCCCTCAAATTCTTATTTATTTTATATAGAGATCAATTTAGCTAATATTATGTTTCAATTCAAACCCATCTAAGTTTGTCCTTAACTGCATTCCCAAATAAGCCCGCTAAGCCTAAACAAACATGGTTATCTCCTCGGAGGAATTCTACTACTTAGCAATAGTTAAGTAACTATGTTCAGTGAATTCTCTCTTCCCAGCATCACTGCACACCCATCACTCAATCAGTAAAAGTACATTCTGAACATCTATAGAAGCCAAGACTTCGGAGCCTTTTAAATCTACTCCCTCTGTAGGCATGGAAGAGCAGTGGCCCTTTTTTATTGACCACACCAGCCATGGAGGCGGGATCATAAAGGCCCAGGGATTTCTCCTCTGCCAATTCCATTCCCATTTTGTGCTAATGGGTAGAAATGAGAAGAACACAGATTTTCCTTGTCAAGTTCTTTTCTAAAATGTCTCTGGTTCCAAGAGACCCCTGCTCCCTGTTTCCTCTGCCATGCCACGTGCGAAGCTGGGAGCCAAATACTCTACTGAGAACTGTTGCTGTTCTCATCCCAGTTGAGAACTGATGCTTCCCTGCCTTGGGCCAGGCCCAGTGATGACACTTCAATTAGAGCACCACGAGGTGGCTTTATTGCATTCCAAATACCTCTGTTTACACAAACAGCATTCAAAGTCTGTTTCTAGGTCCACTTGCTCCCAAGTCCTTCATGATTAAAGGTTTAAAACTAGGCATGTAATTTTCTTTTGTGCTAATATATGTTCTATTGAGCATCTTCTTTTGAAAAAGTAAAACCAATTTTGCCTATATTGAAGTTCTAATGTAATAGAACCACCCTCTATCTACACCCCACCACACCTTGTCTCATGATCTCTGCCAGTAATATCTGGAATACTTTAGCAGCTACTGTATCCACACTCATCAACACTCCTTTTGATGCCATACAGTCCATCAGAAACACTGAAGAAAAAGTTTCTGTAGCAGACTTTTACAGTGAAGTTCTCCAACATGCTCCTCGACTTATCCTGAATTAACATTAGGCTAATGGACTTTTGATATTAAGACTAAATATTTCAGCCTCTACTTTTCTTTGTTTCTTGCTGATTACTGTCCTTTGCGTAGAGATTTTCACCTTGCATGATTTGTTCTTCATCCTTCAAAATTATTTCTAAAGATGGAATGGGTCATCCCAGGAATCTGTGGACCTCTGTCATTTTCTTGACAATTTTGATTTTTTCTGCTTTTGAATTTTGTTTCCATGGCCATTAGAACCTTTTTAAATGCACTTTGAAAGTTCTTGGTGGCCTTGTACTTATCAAAAATTAAGCATTTCCAGAAATAAAAGAAATAGTGACATCACAGTGTGGACTAACAAATGAGAGGACAGTTGGACCTAAAATACCACCAATGACAACACCTGTGGTAGCAGGTAGAGTTCATAGTATTTTGCTTTGGGATATCACTTTATGACTGTGAATGTATATATGCTGAAAATTTGTAAGGAGATGATATCTGCATATCTCTCTTGCTATTGAAGCATTCTTGAGAGGATCCCTAGTGGCTGGGTCACTGTGCAATGTCAGTCTGTAATATATAGTTAGCATTCCTAATTTAACCTCTATTCTGAGATGTACTCATTAATTCTATGCCTTAAGAGCAGCTAGTTTATTTTCCAGGGACCTTCCTCTCAGGTGCTGGCAGGGATTTCTTCTGCCTTTCTTTGTTCAGGAGCCTTCGTCTCTGAGACTCAGTAAGGAGTGGAGAGAGAAGGTAAAGAGAGCATTATCAGTATTTCTACTGAAGTATCTTTCTTCCAGATGGCATGGATGCTCTCGTGCACATAACTTTCCTGGTGGCCATGCTCCTTATTCCAGTGTTCTCAAGAAATATTTCTGGATTCAGTTCTTACCATGATCCTTGCTAGAGTGATGAATTAATATCAGGACTTGCAAAGTTTTCCTTGTATTTCTCTCTAGATTAGACAGTCTCCAGTGACAAAATAGAACCACTGAAGATTTCACTGAAGATTCAGTGAAACCTTTGCTATTCCACTGCCTCTCCATCCCAGGGGAATCACAGAGGGAGTAGGAGTAGAGGAGCTAGATGTAGTCCCAGAGCAAATCTTGTCTTAGCCTGCTTGATACACTCATGTACCCAGAAGAGCTCTGTTTCACTAATTTTATAGGATTTTGCCCTATAGCTTAACCCAAAAGATGCCAAGACTTTACAATAAATAGTTACTCTGGAAACTCAGGGAAACCCAGGATAAACCTAGAGTATGAAATCATTGTTTAGAATGTCCCTGGCCTGCTCTGTCTAATTCTTGGTTAACGCTTTTTGGACGGGCTCTCTATTGCTGAGGAGGAGGCCTGAAATTGCACATACTTCATAAACAGATGAGAAGTCAAACTGCTTCAGAGAGGACCCAACCTATGGGCAAAGATCCCTGCTTTGAACTTCATCAAAATGCTTTGCTTAGCTTTAATTCCATACCAAATAAAATGCAAACCTATGCCCGTCTCTCCTGTGTGCTCTTAGCCCCATACCTATTAACATTTTTGGTTCTTCAGTTTCACAGGTATCACATGCACATTTCTTGGACCCATTTTGTTCTGGGAATTATTGCACAGCACCACCTCATATAAAAAACGGGAAAGAACAGTAAGACAGCTGTTTGCTGTCATGATCACGATTAGGGTTTCTGTGGCACATTTTTCCACCCTTTTACTTTTAACCTATTTGTGTCTTTACACTAAGATTCATGTCTTTTTAAATAGACAACATAGAGTTGATCTTGCCTTTTTATTCATTATGAAAGTCTCCACCTTATTGTAGTTTACTTTATTTATACTTAAGGTGATTATTGATCTGGTTGGGTTGAAGTCAGCCATCTTGCTGTTTGTTTTTTATTTGTCACATCTGTTCTTTCTTCTTTGTTTTCCCTCATTTTCTGCCTGCTTTTAGATTAATTGAAAATTTTTCATGATTTTATTTTATGACCAGTTAACAGCTAATTATCCAGAACTTGTTGATTTGGTTTTTAATAGTTGCTCTACATTTACAATCTTCCTCTTTAAATTTTCGCTTTCTATTTTAAGATGATACTACACTATTTCATGCATAAAGAAAGAACCTTACCACAATATATTTTCATTTCTATTGTCATTACTTTGGCTATTAAGGTCATACATATTATAAAATCCCTAATACATTTTTCTTATTTTTACTTTAAACATACATATGTCATTCATTTCACAATACATTTCTACTAGCCTTGCTTTATCTGTAAGTAAAATAAAAATGGAAAAAATATTTATTCAAATACCATTGCTAGAGTGCTCATGCTTTGACTGGAAATGAATTCTATCTGATTTTTCTGTTTGTCTGAAAAAGTCTATATTGTTGCTTATTTTAGAAAGATATTTTTGCTTGATTTGGAATTATAGGTTGATAGGTATGTTTTTGTTTTCTTTTCAACTTTTAGCACTTTAAAGATGTTATTCCTTTGTCTTTGGGCTTCATAGTTACTGCTAAGAAATCTATTATATGTGTTACCCTAGTTCCACTTAAGTAATGCCATCTTTTTTCCTCTGCTTTTAAGATTTTTCTTTTATGCCCCCCCCCCCTTTTTTCCCCACAGAGTCTTGTTCTATTGCCCAGGCTGTAATGCAGTGGTGTGATCTCGGCTCACTCTAACCTGCACCACCCAGGTTCAAGCCATTCTCCTCCCTCAGCCTTCTGAGTAGCTGGGACTACAGGTGTGCACCACCACACCCAACTAATTACTTTTGTATTTTCAGTAGAAATGGGGTTTCACCATGTCAGCCAGGCTGGTCTCTTGACCTCAAGTGATTCACCTGCCTCGGCCTCCTAAAGTGCTGGGATTACAGGTGTGAGCCACTGTGCCTGGCCTCTTTCATGACTTTTTAAAAGAAATTTGATTAGTATGTACTGGACCTTGAACTATTTTTTTCTTTTTTATTTTGTATGTGTTTTTCTTTCGGCTCATTGAGCTTTTTCTGTCATCAAATTTGGAACAAATTTTGGCCATTATTTCTCCCAAAATTTGTATTCTTTCACTCCTCCTGTTCTCCCCTTGTCAGGCTGTAAAATACATGTTAGACCCTTTGTTATTGTTTCACAAATGAGAGAGATCACTCATTTTTCAGTCTTTTCCCCCCATTTCTGCTTCGTTTGGATAATGTGTATTACTGTGTCTTCAGTTTCATGAATTGTTTCCTTTGGAGTGTTTAATCCTTTTCATTTAAGATATTGTTGGTTTTTTTCCTAGATATTTCATTTGGTTTATTTTTATATTTTCCATTTATATCCTTACTACATCCATGTGTTTTATTAAATATTTGAATGTAGTTAAAATAGTTGTTTTAATGCCTTTGATTGTAATTTCATCATTTTCATCATTTGATGATCCATTTCTTTTGAAACATTTTTATCTTGGTTATGAGTTGCATTTTCCTGCTTTGGAATATTTAATAAATTTTGTTATATGCTGAAACTTGTGAATATTATGTCATCACTGTCTGGATTTTGTTGTCACCCTTTAAAGAGTGCTGGCATTGCTTTTGTTGTTCAGTTTGCTGTTCATTTTGACCGTCTTGAGACTTTTAAAAACTTATTAAGGTGATTCTACATTACCCTACACTTAACGGATATTTAAATCCCCTTCTAAAGTATAGCCTTTCTGGTGTTTCTACTGAGTGCCTGAATTGGTCAAGACTTTCTGCTTCATCTGGTCAGGAATATAATACCTCCTATTATTTTTCCTTTCATATATATTTTTCATTGGGTTCATTGAGCTTTTTGTATCATCAAATTTGGAATAAATTTCAGCCATTATTTCTCCCCAAATTTTTATTCTTTCACTCCTTCTGTTTTCCCCCTTCTAAGACTGTAGATATACATATGTTAGACCTGTTGTTATTATCTCACACATCACAGAGATACATTCACTTTTCATTCATTTTTCAGCTCAGCCCCAGGTGAGCTCTGTAAACCATTCGGTTCATAACGCCTGAACTGCTGCTTGCCTACTCCCCTGATTTTCCATCCTATGCATAAGATTTTAGTATTCAGCTAAGACTCAAGAGGACCTCTATTCAGATTTCAGAAACTATTTTTCTGCATAGGACGCTGCTCCCAGAACTTCCTTGCAACTTTTTGCTATTTTAGGCTTCCTGAAGTCTGATTCTCTATCTCCTTAACTTAGCAAACCTGCCATGCTGGGGACACCTCCACCTTCCTTCATGGTCTGCAATGTGATTTCAGGCAGAAAGCAAGCATAATTGTAGGAATCATCTCTCTTTTTTCCGTTTTCTCAGAAATCAGAAACTTGCTGTGCATATTGGCCAATGGCTGCAAACAGCTGTTTCATTTTTTTCCCCCTAGCTTTCTAATTGTTTATTTGGGGAAGGGAAACCACATCTTTGCTACTTTTTCATGGCTGTAAGTAGACTATGCAGCTGGGATTAAATTCAGAATATAGAGGTGGAGTGAGTATGCTGAATTACACAGGTGGGCCCAATGTAGTCACAGGTGTCCTTTATAAGTGAAAGAAGGCAGAAGAGCCAGAGAGAGGGAGAGCGGGAGAGAGGGGGAGACAGGGAGACAGGGAGATATGATGACAGATGCAAAGAGTGGAGTGGTTATGAGAAAAGGAATTCTGGCAGCCTCTAGAGACTGGAAAAAGCAAAGGAGATATGAGAGATTCTCCCCTAGAGCCTCCAGAAGGAATGCAGCTTTGCCAACACCATGATTTTGCTGTGGTAAGACACATTTCAGACTTCTGCTGTAAGAAAATAGATTTGTGTTGCTTTAAACCACTGTTTGTGACTATTTTTTTACAGCAGCAATAGGAAACTAATACAGTTTTTAAGAAACCATTGTTCCTGTATTAGGCTGTTCTTGCAATGAAATGTCTCAGACTTGGTAACTTACAAAGAAAAGAGGTTTAATTGACTTATGGTTCTGCAGGCTTTACAGGAAACATGATGCTGGCATCGGCTCACCTTGTGAGGAGGCCTCAGGAAACTTACAATCATTGCAGAAGGAGAAGGGGGAGCAGGTATGTCACGTGGCCAGAGCAGAAGCAAGAGAGAGGAAGGAGTGTCGCACACTTCTAAACAGCCAGATTTTGCCAGAAGACATTTACTATCGCAAGCATGGTACCAAGGAGATGGTGCTAAACCATTCATGAGAAATTCACCCCCATGATCCAATCACCTCCCACCTGGCCACACCTCCAATACTGGGGGTTACAATTCAACATGAGATTCAGACAGGGACACATATCCAAAGTATATTAGTTCCTGTCTTCAAGGACACTATTGTTAATGCTTAAACATTTCTATATTGGCCTATGTTAACCAGTCTCAATTCAGTGCTCTTTGTGCTACATTAATATTTTCCAACTGCCAGGCAGTGGGGCACTACCATCGTGACTTTACTATAGCTTTGTAGCACCTGATACCACACCATTAACTTTTGTGGGCAGCATAACGTGAATCACCATGATACCAGGTACTACTACCTCTCCATTAGCAAGTATGTTTATGAAGATCACAAGTTTGAAATACTAATTCTTTTTGAACGTGCATTAAAATATGTCATATCTGGCCAGGCTCAGTGGCTCACATTTGTAATTCCAGCACTTTGGGGGGCTGAGACATGTGCATCCATTGAGCTCAGGAGTTCAAGACCAGCCTGGGCAGAATGGCAAAACCCCATGTTTACAAAGAAATTAAAAAATTAGCCGGGCATGGTGGCATGTGCCTGTAGTCCCAGTTACTTTTGGGGCTGAGGTGGGAGGATCCCTTGAGCCTAGACAGTGAAGGTTGTGGTGAGCCAAGATTGTGTCACTGCACTCCAGCCTGGGTGACAGAGCCAGACCCTGTCTCAAGAAAAAAGAGCCATATCTACAAAAATTATTCTCCTGCATATCCCCATATATGAATTACAAACCATCAGGGATGCACATCAATAATTTGGGACACCCAGCTGTACTCCACCCAGCATTTAGCAGGATTTTCACATGGTGGAGCTGTATGTTGGAGACTATAGCTTGCTTTGATAAGGCATGGGTTAAGCAGCATGACTATCCACCAGCATAACAGTGATGGAAAGATGCCAGAAACCTGGACTCTTGCTGATCTCTGATGCTGTTAAGCACCAATCTTTAATCAAGTCTCCTCTCCTGAGAGCTTGTAGATAGGTGTAATTTGGAAGAGAAGCACAGGGTCTTGAACCGTTTGAAACACTCCCTCCCACAGGCAGACTCTGTCAGTCACTCCATGCTAATACTTTTCTTGAATGAAGAACAGTGTGGGGGAAGAAAAGAAAATTTTTTATAAAAGGAGATCTTACGTCAGCATTCAAACTCCTGGAATTTGGTGTCAATTTAGGTAAACTTGCCAGATTCTGGCGTATGCTAAATAAAACATTGAGCTAGAGCCTGTGGAAGACACAGCCCAGTTGAACACATGATGCAAAGCTTTTCCAAATGTTCTGTGGGAATGAGTTGGAACAGCATACAAGAGGCCGTAGATTCCAGCTTTAGCAATTACACAGCTGATCACACCAGGCCTAACTGAATTTGGCATGACTTTGAGGGCTGTGGTTTTCTTGTACTTGTCTCCCTTGCCCCCTCATGCAGCATGCAGGGTAAGACATTCCTAGACAATCTCTGCACTGTATATGCCACACTTATTCTTCCACCTCAGGAACACTGGATTGTCTTCGCCCTCATCACTGATGAACCCCACAGTAACCACAGTAGGGAAGACGTTATGAGTCTTCACCCTGTCCTTCTTGGTCTAGTCTGGCAGAAAGAAGACGAGCCATAAAACGTAAATTACCCACCTAGTTTAGCCACTTACTCACTATGTGACCTTAAGTAAGATCCCAAACTTTTTTGAGTCTCTTTCCTTATCTACAAAATGTCAACAAGAATACCTTAAAATGGTAGTAGTTCAAATAAAATTATATGATGAATAAAGGGAAAAAATTACATGCAAAGTGTTTGTAAATATCTGATAAAGTGCCTTTCCTTGCTCCATTATTGCCTTGAAACAGATTGTCCTCTAGCATCTCTGTAGGCAAATATCTTACTTAGTGATTTCTTTATTTTCACAAATGTGGAGAAGGGTGGAGAAATATCAGATCCTGTTGTTTCTGTCTTAAGATCCTTGTTTCACATTTTCACTTTGAATCAACATCATCTGGCCACTGCTTATGTTTCTGACTTTATTTCCTTTTGCCTTGGGCCTATCTAGCCATACCAGCCTCTGATATTTGCTCACACATAGCAAAGTCCTTTCCATTTCATAGCCTTTACAGGTTAGACTTGCTTTGACTGGAACTGTCTTCCTCCCACATAGATGGCTCTTTGCTTAAATCTTACCTTCTCAGAGACCCTTTCCTTTATTGTTTTGTGTAAAGGGATCCTCTTGTTTCATAATTCTTTATAACAGTGCCCGCTATATTTCTTTCATGTGGCTGATCATAAACTCTGATTAATCTGCATGTCAATTTGATGGTCAGTTTATTATCTGTTGTCTTTAAAATGTAAATTCTGTGATTTTCTCTTTAGTTATAATGAAGAAAGCTCAAAGAAGCAGGCATTCATTTTGGCAAAAGACCCCTTGGTGCTTTGAAGAGGGCCATGACACTATGGTGAGTTTTGAATCTTCTTCTGGGTTTCTGTTCAAGAGAATGCAGTCCTTAAGGGAACACAGCTAACATGGTATTCTTCCTCAGCACTCTCAGCATCTAGCCCAGGGCCTGGCACATAGGCCTCAGTATGTTGTGGTTTGGACAGAATGAAACCTGCCTCTCTTTTCTGTAATGGACTGCCTAGTGAGTGCATAGCTGCTCCCCTTATCCAAGGGGGCTGGCTGCTCACGTTGACCTCACTGCCAACCTCAGTAGCTCAAACTTTGATTACTCTTCATTCCTGGGAATGCCTTTCACTTCTTCCGACACTGGCTTGCACCAAATCCTTGAGTCTGTATGTAGACAGCAGGGGCTTTCCAACTTCTGTACTATTAACTGTAGGGAACACTTAGGAGAACTTGTTAAACACAGAAATAACCAATGATAACACAATAACATGAGCTAAAACGTAGTCTAACATGCACCAGGCACTATTCCAAGAGTTTTGCATATATTTATTTATTTAATCCTTACAATCACCCCATAAGGTAGGTTACGATTACTCCTTCCATTATACAGCTGAGGAAACTGTGACATGGAGGGGCTAAGTAATTTGTCAGTGACAGAGCTGGGCCAGGCAGTCAGGCTCCAAGGACTCTGTGTTTAGCCATTCAGCTATAAACATTGCAGTTCTTCAAGACAGATCTTCTGGGCTTATCATCAGCCTTCTCTAGGCAGATGGTATATTTAGCCTTCAATTAAATGTTTAATGTTTTATTTATGTAAGTAATGCATGAGATAAATTCTCCTATGAAGCAATTAATATTTTCAAATAGAGTAAAATTCCCCTTTGACCATCTTTTATAACCCTAAGTGGCTCCTTCCTTCTCCAGGGGCAGCCATTGTACCCAATTTTGTGTTTATCCTTCCTAAACATTTCCTATACATTTGTATGAACTTGTGTGTCAATCAAAAATACAAAATATTGCTGTGGTTTCTTTATCAATTGTGCATATATAGTAACATGTATGAATAAAAATAATTGTATATATATTAGGCCCTTCCTCTGACAATGTACATTTAGATGGTCTGTGCCAGGTACAGGGTTGATATTCAGCTGGTACACAACAGTATGGCCATGGCTGTAGCTGCAATTCTGAAACACTTCTGTAATAATTTGGTAAATAGACCCCACTGCTCTCCTGGGACCAGGGCCAGCTTATTCATTAAGCACACTAGGCACAATGCCTGAGGCCCATATGCATTCAGCCCCCCACCCAAATATTTCAATTTTAGATTTTTAAAAATAATAAGAAAAAAATGAATATAATAATGAATATAAAGTTATGAATCTAGCCAAGATTATATGTTTTTTTTATCACCATAGTCATAAAATATATATTTTTTTGATATAATTTATATAGGATGGGGTCCACAGAGGGAAAAGTACCTAGGTCAGTACCTAGGGCCCTGCCTGGGTCCTCCCCATGGTCCAGCAAGTACTGGGCCAATGTCTGCCAAAGCTCGGGTCTCCTGAGACCTCTCTCTATGTTTAGGCTAGAGTTCCTAGGTATTAGGACTGGTCAAGGTAGCTCTATATGTATGAGTAAAATTTTTGAGTATCACTCATAACCACATATATTCCAAAGAGAAAAACATGCTGGCTCATGTAGGGATATTTCTAATGCAAGGAACAGAAAACTATGCAAATATGCCTAAGCAAAACTAGCGGTGTGTGTGTGGGAGTCTAGAGCTGAAGAGCAACCAGGCCACATGGAGGCCTGGAACAGCATTAGAAGAGTTTCCAGAGACCCCAGTGGCTACCCCTCTCTTCCTTTTTGGGCCATGTGGCCTCTCTTCTGTTTCCCTTGGCTTATGTGCTTTTGCCCTCTTTCTTTTTGGTCCAGATTTTCACTTCTCCTTTAGAGCTCTGCCATAAATGTGATACACCTCCCACAAAACAGTTTCTGTGTTTTTCATTTCAAATTCATATGTGAGACAGAAACTATTTGGCCTAACTTAGGTCAGATGTCCATTGCTCATCCAGTAAGCTAGGGCCATAGGCCAAGGAAATGTCAGCAGAGGTGAAGTCTGGTGGTACTTGCATAGACACTCCAGAATGTCAATATCATCCCATCCTTTGATTATCCAGTCAACACACCCTTCTGCCTACACATACAATTTCATTGACGGTCTTGCTTAACATGGGCTGGCATTTTAATAAATAACTACAAATATATTCCCTCCATTATCAGGAGCAGCAACCCACAGTCCCTTCCAGCTAATGCATGCAGAGATCATGCCATGGGCCAAGGCTCTGAGAGTGCATGAACTTCCCCTGAGGATGTTTGCTCCTGAACCCAAATTAACTTGTCAACCACTGATTTGTTAAATGATAATCTTGACTGCCATGTATAAAATAGTGGATGAAAAAACATTTTTTAATTTAAAGTATATAGTTAGTTTTTGTATAATTTAGCAGCAAACATGGATGTACAGGTAGAGGTGATAGACCCTATTTCTACAATTGGTCATAAGGCTCTGGCTGGTATTTACCGTTTAAAGAAATTATAAACTAAAAGAACATTCTTTCCAAGTTTGTAATGAAAAATTAAGAAGTCAGTTGACTTTTCTTCCAAAGTATTTTCATGTCTTCCTTGAAACGAACTCGCTTTAGCTCAGCATGTCTTGGGAAGTACTGTTAGTTGTATTCTAAAGCCATCATTTTATCTGGATTTACAGTGTGAAGAGACACTAATCTTTTTACTATCTTAAGACCAAATCAACACAACTTCAGTAATCACTCTACGAAATCTGTGATTTCTTCTAGGCATCTACTCAGAAACAAGGGAGAATTGACTCCACAGTTCTGGGGCCCATAATACATTCAGCCCCCCACCCAAAAAATATTTCAAAAATTTTAAATTTTCAAAAAAAATCAGAAGGAAAAATGAACATAATAATAATGAATATAAAATAATGAATCTAGGTAATATTATATCTGTCTATGTCTTCTGACATTTGGGTAGACTAAAAACTTAAGCTTCAAATTTATAAAACTAATAAATCTAAGGTGGCAATGGGAGGGGCATTTAATAAGGACAGAATTTACAAGGTTGGAGAACATTTAAATGAAAGCCTGAGAGGATGACTCAACGTGGCTATCATATACAGCTGAATGGAATTGTTTCATTAATTACCTATAGATATCTGAATATGATACATATTTGTTAAGGAAGCAATTCATAAGATAAAACTCTGGACTTTTAAAATTTATAATCTAGTAGTCTATGGAATCTGCAACTTCACCAAAAAGTCAAAGATAGCACTTGAATATAATTCTAAAACTTCTCCTTTTTACCCTGCAACACAGATGGTGCCACATACCTCTTTGATGAAGGGTAATGTTGTAGGATAAAGTCTTGGTGGAAATGTTCTTTTTGTTTTTCCATAAGGATGGACGGAATATGGGAATGTATGTAACGTTGTTGTAAGACCACATGTGCTATATACACTGACTTGGCACAAGGCACCTGGCTTACAGGTGCTCTGGCAAGTGATGTTGAGAAGGCTTCTTTTCTTTTATATTTCTAATATCATGTGCATGAAATGATTTTAATGTGTTTTTTTGATGTTGGAGTCTATACTGCAGGCAGTCCCTTTGGGCTGAGTAGTTTGGCTTTGAATGTGGTTCCCTGAAACAGGTGACAATCTCCTTTTCTTTCTTAAGAGGGTCCTTTGTTCTGGGTGGTGCCCAGGATTGCTAGCTGGAGCCAGTTCTCTTTTCCTTTTCATCAAAATTGAGGAAGGAAAATGTGAAAACAAAATAAATCAAAAAGTTACCTTAGAAAAGATAAGATTCAGCAAGGTAGTTCTAGTAAGATCATTCACACCAAGGCAAGCGGGTCATGAAAGATTAGTAAAAACTTTATAAATGACAAGGCAATTGTACACATTCTTAACAGCTTGTATCCAGAAGTATTCCAGTGTTTGTTTTTGAATCAAATGTATGCAGCTTTTGCTGTTGGAATGCAATCAGCCTGCAGGGAAGAAGATGGTCCCGTAATGATACAGCAAAATGTAAACTACAGGGGATGTTGCAGAAGGCATTTGCCTTACCTCGATGCCTTGCTGCTCCGTTGGAAATGTATCTGCCTGGAACATGGCCATCTAAAGGCTGATCTTTCAGCATGTGAAGTAAAGAGAGGAAGGGGAAAAAATAGCCATCCATACAACTGTGCTGAAATAAAACTGTTCTTCGTTAGAGTCTGACCATTCCCCATCGTGCATTCTCCTTCGATGATGTAAAGTCGTTCGGGTGTGCGAAGCCATACCATGAAGCACAGGAAATAGTTTAAATCTTTGGAAATGTTTTTAGGTTAAATAAATGGGGAAATGACTATAGTTAAAGTTGCCAACCACTTGAGAGTAATTTTTACTGGCAGATTGTTTTTTTTTTTTTTGGTTAATTGTCAGTGTTCCTCTGAAAACATATACACAACCAAGGTATACTGTTATAGCCTGCTCCATGGGTACAGGATATGCTTTTAAAGAGGTGATTGTTCTTGGATTTCTTTCACACTCAGCTTACACTTAGGCAGCCTTTTGGGAATACCAATTACTGAGTGTGGTACATTTGTCTGATCTGAGGGTGTGACTGGAGATTTCTATATGGATGATGATAAACAGGTGAGATTTTAGGGGTTTTTGGTAAATGTCTATTATTGCCTTCAGTAATCCCAACAGACACATGTCTAAGTTACTTTGATGGAAGTATTACACCTATTTTGTCAGATATTCAGATATAATGAAGGCAAGGAAATAATGGAATATGGTTTTGATGACACAATCTGAATTCAAATCAAGACAGAAAGAAGCTAATTGGCTAAAATTACTTGAAAAGCTGTAGTATTCTCTAAGGCAGAAGTAACCAATATGCTTATCTGACCTAAAAACAGCTATTTTTATATTACCTTTATGACCACCAACTCTTGATGATTTAGGTCCAGGCAAATTGAGCTTCTTATTTCTCTCTTTTTTTTTTGGCAATATCCTGATGTTTGACTGCCTGATCACCAAAGAGTAAGGCAGGGAATGTAAAAAAATTAATTACAAGATAACTTTTTTAAATAGTTCCAATTCTTAGCGAGTACCGTGTACATGTCATTATTCTGACTTATGGCACATATCATAATATCATATATAAATAAAAATCAGTAATTTGATCAGATTCATTACTTTAAACATTTCACAAATTCTTCAATGAATATCAATTAGTGAGGTTTTTATATATTTGAGTTATTTTAACCACCTGTAATTTTTATATAATAGTAGAAATGGGACTCTGTCTCTTTACTATTTTTCTCTGATGTTCCTATACAAAGGCTCACTTATTTTGTTTTTCTTCTTTCTCTCCCTTTGTAAGAAAGTTCTTTTACAGGTAAAAGAATGTCACGGGCTGAACCGTGTCTCCTCAAAATTTATATGTTGAAGCTATAACCCCCTAGGTGACTGCATCTGGAGATAGGGCCATTAGGGAGATAATTAAGGTTAAATGAGATCGTAAGAGTGGGGCCCTAGTTTGATAGGCTGGTGTCGTTATAAGAAAAGGAAGAGATGCCATCTTCTCATCTCTCTCTCTCTCTCTCTCTCTGTCTCTGTCTCTCTCTCTGTCTCTCTCTCTCTCTCTCTCTCTCTCTCCCCCCCTCTACTCTCTCTCTCTCTCGCTTTGTTAGTGTGTGTGTGTATGTGTTTGTGGGTCTGTCTCTCTCCATGCAAGAACAGAGAAGAAGTCATGCGATGACACAGTGAGAGGGCAGCCTTCAACAAGACAGAAAAAGAGGTCTGCTATGGTCTGAATGTTTGTATCTCCTGTGAATTCCTATATTAAAACCTAATCACAATGCAATGGTTTTAAGAGGTGGGGCTTTTAGAAGGTGATTAGGTCATGAGAGCGAGTGCTACCCTTATGAATGGGAATGGTGCCTTATCAAGGAGGCCTGAGGGAGCTTGTTGGCCCCTTTCGCAAGGAGAGGACACACAGAAGGCACCACTGTGAGCAACAGGCCCTTGCCAGACACTGAATCTGCTGGTGCCTCGATCTCGTACTTCCCAGCCTCCAGAACTGTGAGCAATGAATTTCTGTTCTTTAAAAATTACCCACTCTGTGGCATTTTACAATGATAGCCCTAGTAGACTATATAAAATGTGAAGCAAAGATGAAATCAGTCCTAATTACCTCTAACTCTGAACCCAAGTCAACTTTCTTCCTAGCCTATATAAAATGAGCTTATTTAAGCATTTATTTACTTGTTTATTTCCAGTCCCCCTTCCCTTTTTACAATGTAAACTCCTTGATGAGAGGACCTGCCTATCTTGGTCACTGCTTTACCCACCCCAGGCACATTGTAGACAAACACATATTTACTGAGTGAATGTATTAGTGATGGAATCCTTTTGGTGCACCTTTATGAATGAAAACATGGGAGGTTTTTCTACAAATATTAGTATGTGACCCAGAAAACCATTCATTTATTCCCATGATGCTCTCTACATTTGGCTCGTGGGAGACCCCGTGCTTGCTCTTGATTTAATCTTTTACCTCAGGGGCTGCTTCTTCACCATCTTCTTTGCTGCTTCCTCTTCTCTCTGACATGAAAAACTTGGAAATTCAGGTGTCAGCTCTGTTCCCACATCTCTTCTTCAATAGAGTTTAGATTGATTTTTTTATCCAGATTGCCTGGGTCAAAATCCTGGCTCCACTATTTTTTTTTTTTTTTTTTTTTTTTTTTTGACATAGAGTTTCGCTGTGTCGCCCAGGCTGGAGTACAGTGGTGCTGTCTCAGCTCACTGCACCCTTCGCCTACCGGGTTCAAGCAATTCTCTGGCTCAGCCTCCTGAATAGCTGGGATTACAAGCGCCCACCATCATGCCCTGCTAATTTTTGTGTTTTTAGTAGAGACGGGGTTTCACTGTGTTGGCCAGGTTGGTCTTGAACTCGTGACCTCGTGATCCACCTGCCTCAGCCTCCCACAGTGCTGGGGTGAGCCACTGCACCACTATTTAAATAGTTGTATAAGGTTGGACAAGTGAATTAACCTCTCTGTGCCTCAGTATCCTTATCTGTGAAATGAGGCTTGTAGATTCCTATAAGCCTGGGCAACGTAAGGGGACCTCATCTCCACAAAAAATAAAAAATTAGCTGGGCATGGTGGTGTGCACCTGTAGTCTAAGCTACTGTGGAGGCTAAGATGGGAGGATCACTTGAGCCCAGGAGTTTGAGGCTGCAGTGAACTATGACTGTGCCATTGCACTCCAACAGGGGCAACAGAGTGAGGCCCTCTCATACACACAAAAAAGAACAGTGCCTGGCAAATAGAATGTACCTAATAAGTATTAGACATAATTATTTTATATCAACATTCATTTTTTTAATATGCAGTCACTCTATAGGTAATTTTTCCACTCCTATGGCTTTCATAGTCCTGAATTGCCACTGATTTCCAGTTTCATAGCCTCATAAAATCATCATATAACTAACTGTGGGAGGCAAGATTCCAATATGGCCTCCCAAATTCCTGTCCCCTGGTGTACATACCCTGTATAATCCCTTACTCTTGATTATGAGTGGACTCTGAATGTGGTGTGATAGCATTCCTGTTATTTGCTTACTAATCAGTTGACTTGGAGATAATGAAAAGGAGCTTGTTTTGGGTGGTCCTGAATTAACCAGGCAAACCTTTAAAAGAAGGTGAAGCATTAGAGAAATGTGCGCCTCCTGGCCTGAAAGAAAGCAAACAGCTATAGTGTGAACTGCCCATGGGAGCCACATGGCAAGGAACATTGAGTGGCCTCTAGGATCTGAGAGCAATCCCTGTATGACAGCCAGCAGGAAAACGGGGACCTCAGTCAGACAGCTGCAAGGAAATGAATTCTGCCAACAATCAGTGAGTTTGGAAGAGGATCCCAAGCCGCAGATGAAAATCACAGCTCTACCTCACCTCTTTCTGTTAGCCTGGTGACACCCTCAGCAAATGACCCAGCTATCCTGTCCCTGGAAGTTTCACTTACAAAAGCACTGAGATAAATCAGTGTTGTTTTAAACTGATGTTTGCGGTAATTTGTTATACAGCAATAAAAACACATATATCAACTGCCAAGTTTACTTCTCTACATCAATGTCTAACATAGGAATCTCACACTTTACACATTCTTAAAAAATTCTTAATTTCTCTTCACTATCCTGCATTTTTCTCTGTTCTTCACAGTAACTCACTTGGAGCTAAAAGCTAGAATTATTCTTGAGGCCTCTTTTTTTTCCTCAGACCCCACATACAATTCATCAGCAAATCTTACAGGATCTGTCATCAAAATGTATCTTGCATCTGACCACTTTTCACCCCTTCCCCTGCTGCAACCTGGTCAAAGCCACCTCCAACTCTTGCTTGGACCCCTACAATAGCCTTCTAACTGCTTGCTCCATTCCATACAGTTGACTCTCCTTCCTGCAGTCACCGCACATGTTTTAATGTAAATCAGGCCATGCTGCTCTGTGTAGGATCCACCAAAGACTTCTCATGGCACTCAAAATAAAATCCAGACTCTTTACTATACTAGTCCATTCTCACATTTCTATAAAGAAATAGCTGAGACTGGGTAATTAATAAAGAAAAGAGGTTTAATTGGCTCACGGTTCTGCAGACTTTACAGGAAGCATGATGATCTGCGCAGCTTCTGGGAAGGCCTCAGGAAACTTACAATCATACCATGATGGTGGAAGGTGAAAGGGAGGTAGGCATGTCTTAACATGACTGGAATAGGAGCAAGAGAGAGGGGGAGGTGCCACACACTTTTAACCAGATCTCACGAAAACTTACTATTGTGACACAATATCAAGGGAAAAATTTACTCCCATGATCCAGTCACCTCCCACCAGGCTCCACCTTCAACACTGGGGATTACAATTTGACCTGAGATTTGGGCAGGAACACAGCCCCAAACCATATCACTTACCCCAGCATCAAGGCCCCACATGATGTGGTCCCTGGTGTCTCAGTTCATTTTGTGCTTCTATAACAAAATACCACAGACTGGGTAATTTTTAAGCAATAGAAATTTATGTCTCATGGCGCTGGAAAACTGGAGGCACCAGTTGGTTTGGTCTCTGGTGAGGGCCTTGTCTCCACTTCCAAAATAGTGCATTAAATGCTGCATCCTCCAGAGGGAAGGAACACTGTTCCTCACATTTCACAAGAGTAGGAAAGGAGAGAGGGGCAGAGAGAAAGCGGAGAGTGAGAAAGGTGAACTTACCCTTTTATAAGAACCCACTACCTAGATAACAGCATTAATCCATTCATGAGGAGAGTTAGAGTCTGCTTGGCCCAATACCCTCTTAATAATCCCATCTCTTCATGCTGGAGAATGAATGGCAATTAGCATTTCAGCATGAGTTTTGGAGTGGACAAACGTTCAAATCATAGCACCTGGCTACTCTCTGACCTCATTTCCCACCACTGTCCTCTTCCCTCATTATTTTTCAGCTACGTAGGCCTTTCTGCTTTTCCATTTTGATGCCAAGTAAGCTTGCATTCCAGGACCTTTGTGCTTGTTTTTTCTTTTGTCTGGAACCTTCTGCCTCGTATCTTCCATGATTCCTTCCCTCACATTGTAAGGTTTTTTTCCCAAATGTAACCTCCTCTAGCAGCCTTCCCTGATTGCCCTGTATAAAATAACCAACCTCTTCCTCCCCCCACCAGTGCCTATTTGTCTCCATTGTACTTGGTACTCCTGGCATTGTTGTATGTGTTGTGTTCTCTCTCTATTTATTTGTTCACTTGTTTATTGCCTGTCTCCACTGTTAGAATGTAAGTTCCATCAAGACAGGGACTCTGACTTGATCATTACTCAATCCTCATGCCTTAGAGCAGTGTCTGGCATGTGTAAGTAGGCACATAAATATTTTTTATTGAACAAAGAGCTTAGAGAAATATTTGACATGTTTACATTAAAAGCAGAATTGTAACTCTGTCTTTTCAAAGAAAGTCCTGATCGTGACACTTGTTAAAAGCAGGAATTGAGAAATCATACATTATTGAATTAAGAAGTATTTGTGCTATCAAAACTACATGGTGTTTTAGAGAAGTTTAATGCTATTGAAACATTACTAATGGTATTGCTGATGTAATTTTTTGCTGATGTACAGTTCTGTGGGTTGAACTCCAAGACACAGTGCTGTTCTCATGATGTCTTCTTTTGTTTTGTTTTGTTTTTTTGGCAAGGAAGAGGCAATTTCAGTAATCCAAATGCCAAAGTGTAAATTCTAGCCCTGATGAAGACAGACATAAAAATGGGGCTGTGATGAGACCAGGTACTTGGTCAAATACTAACTGCCTTATTAATCAATAGCAAAGAGAGCTAGACAATATCCAAAATACATGTCATGGAAAATGTAGTTGTTTAGAGCTCATCTCATGGTTTAGATATCTAGATAGATCACAAGTTCAAAATTTCAGCACAAAAAATAGATGCCATTACAATGAAGTTTGGTAGATTGCAAAGTTTTCCCAGTATAAAAAGAGCTTAAATGATCCAAGATGTATCATTTTTTAAGGCCAAACTTCCAGGTTTACAATGATCAGTTTATAAGTAGAGACATATTCATCTCCTTTCCTTTTTCCCCCAGTGAAGATTATCTTTAGAAACACTGACTCAGGCTGGGTGCAGTGGCTCATGCCTGTAATCCTAGCGCTTTGGGAGGCTGAGGCAGGCAGATTGCTTGACCCCAGGAGTTTGTGACCAGCCTGGACAACATGGCAAACCGCATATTTACCAAAAATATAAAAAGTTAGCAGGGCGTGGTGGTGTGGACCTGTAGTCCTGGATACTTAGGAGTTAGGCTGAAGTGGGAGGATCACTTGAGCCCAGGAAGTCAAGGCTGCAGTGAGCCGTGACTGTTCCACAGCACTTCAGCCTGAGCAATGAGAGTGAGACTGTGTCTCAAAAAATAAAAAATAAATAAAAATAAAAACACTTACTCTACCAGGCCAATAATGAGTTAACTTCTCTGCACTATAGAATATGGCATATTGATTATGAAGAAAGGCAGTGCAATGTGGTGTGCCCTTTTCCATCTGATATCTTAGGTTTCCACTCTTTCAAAACCGTATCAGCTCACATAATGCACTTACCTCATTTTCCTTAACAGGCCACCTCCTTGCCAACTGGAGACTTTTTTATTTATTTATTTATTTATTTGAGATGGAGTCTTGCTATGTCACCCAGGCTGGAGTATAGGGGTGGTATCTTGGCTCACTGCAACCTCCACTTCCCAGGATCAAGTAATTCTCCTGCCTTAGCCTCCCAAGTAGCTGAAACTACAGGTGCCCGCCACCATGCCTGGCTAATTTTTTTTGTATTTTTAGTGGAGACGGGGTTTCACCGTGTTAGCCAGGATGGTCTTGATCTCCTGACCTCGTGATCGTCCCACCTTGGCCTCCCAAAGTGCTGGGATTACAGGCGTGAGCCACTGTGCTCGGCCACCAACTGGAGACTTTTTAAACAATGTAAATATCACTTAATTTATGAAAGAAATGTTTATTCTAATTTAGAGTGGTTTAATCAAGCAAATCAAGTTCAACTCCCTCAAAAGAAAAGAAACACAATGTAATAATTTCTTTAAACTTTTAAATATAAAAGTATTTACTATTTACTAAAAAGAGCCTTTTTTGAACTGTCAAGTATGGACGTATACTGTGAATTAAAAATCTGATCCGATAAAATAACACATACATATTTTAGCAGGAATTTTGGCCCAGGAGATGGCTGTAAATCTGCCTGTAGTACAAAACTCTCTCTCGTTTGAAAACTTCAGAGAGCCAACTATTTGGGTATTAAAAACTCCTGCCCAGATTACTGTTAATGCTAATCCTGATGGAATTACTTAATAATTATGATTTTTCTTCCTTTTAGAATGTCACAGCTATGTGACTGATATATTATATGTCTGCACTAGGACTGAATTTCTGGCTGCTTCTGTTGTACACATGGAAAGAAATCACGAGTTTTTTCCCCTCCCGTCATGAAGGTAGGTTTAGTTATAGTTGAATGGACATTGTAAAAGAATTATTTATTTTTAATTAATGTCAGTGTTACACCTATACCTTTACAAAAATCTGTCACGGTGATTTTATTTAGATATAGAAATGGCAATCTTTTTAAGATTTTTAAAAAAATTTATATTGACTAGAAACAGACTAATTTCAAATCATCAAAGCTTTAGTTAGCAAAGTGGTTAAAGACCTAGAAGTGTCTAAGAACTTTCTAAATTGTACTCACATCACACAATAGCAGTTGTTCTTGAAGAAGTGAAAGTGATAAAGTATTCTAGGAACCAACAGGCTGTGACAGAATGTCCACAAACAGGCCAAAAGGATATTACAAGCCATTCTTTCCCATCACCTCCCCACTCCCACATGCTTCATAGATGGACAAAGAGCTAGTCTTCATTGAACCCTGCTATTTGTAATAAAATATTACCTCCGTACCTCTTCTTTAGGTCACAGGTTACCCTGCAGGTTAATAATCACATTCAATATGTTCAGATATGAAGAGGTACAACAACAGTGATTCACAGTGATCAAAGGGAATCACTGCATTCAAATGCCTGAGAGACTCCGTGCTTCACTCTTATTTTATCATTAATCTTCATATTCCCATGAGGGGGTAGAATCTGTAACTCCATTTGACTCATAAAGGCACTGACACAAAAAAAGAGCTGAAGATTCTTAAAATGTCACAAAAAAGTTCGGGGGGGGGGGGGGGGGGGAAATGGCTACAGATTCCAGGTTTATAGACTCCTTAACATTGCTAAATCCACAATGGTGCAATCCATGGAACTTATTTAAAATATAATGTCTTTATCTAAGTGGAACAGAACAGTCACCCTGGGCTTATGTTGGCCTCTTTTAGGAGAAGAAATGTTATTTTTCCTAGTTTTTACAGGGGACCTGGAAAGCCTCCTTGTGAAATTGACTTCTTAATTATGTAAAATGTTCATTTTTAGAATTAAAATTTGCATAGTTGGGCAACTTAGCAAGCAGTTTTACTTGTTGAACTGCCACTGTATATACCTATGGTTATTTGAGCCGTCATTCTCATCTAGTGACCAATTCTACTGCCTTAGTACGTAGAGCACTAGCAGCTCCTCCAATAATTCCTTTTAAATCATTTTTGAGCTCAAAACCTTTTGTTGATGCTCTATTGCAAAATGCCAAGTCTGAACTAATAAACTTGGCTGTCAGGGCTCTCTGCTAACTTTTTTTCACTACCCTTCACACTCATTCATTCATTAATTTGTTGAACTAATATTCATTGACTTCCTGTGTATACCAGGTGCTGTGTTAGTCCACTGTTATTCACAGCCATGGAAACTGTCATCTTCCATCTCTTGAGAAACTCCCACTTTAGTAAATGGAGCCACACATGTAAATAAATGTTTACAAGTGATAGAGCCTTTCACAATGCCCTTTCCCGCTTCCTGCTCAGCCTCTTCCTGAAAATTGTAGTCTTTCAATGGTAGATAGGTAGTTAAAGGGAATCAGTCTGCTCTATTTTTCCTTGCACAGAAAATAACAATCACTTGGAGCAAGGATAATTCCTCAGCTTTGTGATTGGAGTAGGCTTTAGAGGTTACCCCAGGGACTGACAGTGAAAACAGACAAATGGTTCTCTTATGGACTTCTAGGCCAACACAGCATGAGACTTTTTCCATCTAGCTCCATCAGTCTTACAGTTAGTAGAAATTCTTTTCAAATTCTGGCAATAACTTGACTAATAGTACTGATTTCACCATAGTTGGTTTTTGTGTGTTTTCTTCTGAATCATTGTAGGTATTTTACAGTAAAGTTTGGGAAATCTTTTTCAGGGATCCATGCCAGCAGTATTGAAAGACCACTATTTGGTTTGGCCAGTGCAATTTTAAAAAATTCCTTCAGACTGGACATTGATTCTCCATTTTGCCATAGTTCCACTTTCCTTCCATCTTGTACATGACTTCTTCATCCGTCTGCCTGCCCATTGATACTATCAATGTTTACCATTTTTATTTTACAGGCATAGCAAAAATGGAAAAAATATATAATCTGGACTGGTATTATGATGCTTTTAGGTATTTTAAACATTTCCAACTTACAATCAGTAGGAACCAACAATAAATTCATATAGAGAAATTGTAATGATCCTAGCATTTTTCATTCATTCCTAAGTACAGGGAGGGAACTTTTCCAGTACCTGTAAAGTCTGTCTTTAGTCCATGAATGGGAGAAAGGAATGTGAGGCCTTACAGAATTGATGTTTGAAAGGACTAGCAAATGCAAGCTATAAAGAGTGACATGTAATGGGAATCCTGCCAAGTAATAAAACATTTGCCTTTCAAACCAGGCACTGGGTCCAAATCAACGAGCTGAATTCTTCATGGTTCAGATCGTCTTCATTTTCTCTGTAACTCTCCATCTTGCTCATCGACTCATGTTTTCCAAACATTTAGAAACTGGAATGTAATCCCCTAAAGTGAGGGATTTCCTCTGGGCAGCCACCCTGATCTTGCAAAGAAACAAGATTTCAGACTCCACACCCTCTTCTTGGAAAGTCCATTTCAGATTCCTTACTGATAGCCTAGGGGAATGCAAATGACATTAGGGAAGACCTAAACCTTCCTGTCATTCAGCGGAATCCATAACAGTGAACCCCTCTGTTCTCTTTTGAGTACATTCATATTAGATTGAAATATTTTGGGAGGTTTAGAAAAATCTGTGATCTATATTGATCACATAATCCATTTTATTCACTTTTTATTCATTTTATTTTTAAAACGTTAAAACAGAGAAGGGAGATTCTTAGATGTTGTTAAAATACACACAAAGATTGGGACGTATAGATATTAGACAGGAGCTGGGAATAGGCACGTTTAACAAGCATCCCAGGTGATGCTGATGCCGATGGTCAAAGGACCACGCGCTGACAAACACGAAGAATTTAATTTAATTACACCTGAAATACATCTGCAGACTTTCCACTGTGAACTTTTCATTATTCGTGATTATGAGGGAATTGGGTAATATAAATCTTGTAATAATTGAGAACTTTTCACTTTGTCATTGATTCAAAAATCCCCCAAATCTCAACACACTGACAGAAAGGATTCTTCACTAGAACAAGGAAGAGAAGCAAACATCATTGATTATCAATCCATGAACTGGAAAATCAAGTTTACCGTTGAACTCAAATTAGAGCTCATCACACAGAGACTCACAAGAGAAAATTCAGTTTATTGAAATGTGACTTAATCTAAGATTTCCTCAATGGAAAAAGGAGACAGGAAAATAATTGGGAATGTGAGCTTGTTATAAATTTAGAAGGACAACAGCAAGGAATGTTACCTGTAATGAAACTTGAGAGAAATAGTGGATTATATAAAATCATTAGAAAAATGTAAATATATAGTTGCCAAATTGGCCAGAGTATCTCAAGCTCATATGCTTCTATGAAATATATCATTCCATGATTAGTAAAACTTCTTCCTAGGTGTATGTATTTTAAACATATGTAAATATTTCCCTTATCAAGGTCATAAAGGCTGGAGTTTTGAATCTATATGATGCTAATATGGCATGGGTTATAATTAATAAGCATTTCTTTGGAGATACTGCTCAGTTTGTTTATTGATTTTATTTGAGATCTTAAGGATCTCAAAAGGAAAATTGACTCAAAATAAAATGTATTTGGAAATATTTAGGAAGGGGCAAATGTTGCATAAATGAGAAAATTCCTGAAATAATTTACAACTTTTACTCTTTTATGAAGTATCCCTATAAGCCTCATACTTGATTTTCTTAAGCCTAGAATTCACTTAAGATGAATGTTAGTAAAGAGCTTTATAATTTCTGATAAGACTGTTTTAGACTTTGAAAAGACGCCAAATTTTGTTCCATCAATGACTTAAGTAATATGGCCTTGTTTGCACAGCCAACACCATAATTTGCACATGTAGCTCGATAAATACATTTATGTACACTAAGTAGCAGTATCTCAGGCACAAGGGTTTCAGGGAGGCTCTGTTTGCCCTGTATGTTTGCTCACAAATTTCTTTTCTACCCTTGTGGAAGGGGATGGAAACAGGCACGAACAACATTTATTCCCAAAGTAAAGTTTTTAATATTATAGTTAATAGTAGGTTAATTCTAATATGTTCCTTCTCTATAGTTTATTTTCACATAGTGGCACATAATGTGAAAAGCGTAAGAGTAAAAATGAAATTGACATTATTTTTTTCCTGTTTTTCCCCCTCTAGGATAATGGCATTTAGAATTGGCATTTTTCACATTTCTGTGGCTTACTTTTGAATTAATTCACTTTCTTATACAACTGAAAGATTATAGCTAGTCTTTGTCTTCTAAGTTTTAACATCTTTTTGAGTTCTTGTGCTTCTTCCCTCTCTCCATTTCTCCTTTCCTTCTTCCATTCCTCTCTTCTTTCAATGAATATGAATAAGTACCTATTATGTGCTAGGCATTGTTCTGAGTACTGGGAAGACAAGGGTGAGAAGACGTAATTCTTGCTGTCATGGGGCTTACAGCCTAGTAGGAGAAATCACAACATTACATTACATCATGTGATGGTCACTATAACAGGGACAGCCTAAGAGGAGAAGTACAA
The DNA here is from genome assembly GCF_002776525.5 of Piliocolobus tephrosceles. Classification (NCBI taxonomy): domain Eukaryota; kingdom Metazoa; phylum Chordata; class Mammalia; order Primates; family Cercopithecidae; genus Piliocolobus; species Piliocolobus tephrosceles. The sequence goes on along the minus strand of NC_045447.1, from coordinate 62,027,575 downwards.
GTTGAGCGGAGGCACTTGGGAAGATGCCTAACCTAGTCTTGTCAGGAAGAGGAGGTCAAATAAGGCTTCCTCAAGAATCTCCCTTAGGCTGTTGCTAATGTATGACAATGTCCATCTTTTAACTCCAGATAACTCTTTATAGAAATACTCAGTTTCCTTATGTTCTGTTGACTTTCTGTAAGGATTTTTCATGTATTTCCAACTGCCGTGCTGTTCACCTATTTACCTAAAACACCTGTTATGTTATGTTATCGAGATTTGGGGATGTATCTATTAACAGCAGTTACTATTACTCATCCCTAACTAATATGCCTCTTGAACCTGATTCAAGCCAGCTGTGGGATCTCAACACCACATCCCTGAGGCTGAACCCAGTGGAAATCCCAGATGAAGGCTGAGAAGATGCTCTTTTCTTCCCTCATTATGTGGCCCTTGGTCAAGGTAACAATTTGCATGCCCTATATACAAATAGGCTGCCCCTGTTATAGCACCCATCACACACTGTAATGTAATGGTGTATGTACTATACCTTGCCTCACCTTCAATTCTGAATTTCCTCTTCTGTTTCCTTTTATGTCATGTCTCCTTTTTGAAAACCTTAAATGTGATATTTAAAGAGAAAAATACATTTTCATGAAATATTGCTACAAGAGGTGGATATCATAATTGATGAAGGAAATTATAGTTTTCTAGATACAATGAATGCCTAGAGATATAATAAATGCCAAATTATAGTTTATCAATTATTTACTGTATCATATTTTGCTATATAACTCTATGCTAATAAACCTAAGGGCATACATGATAAAATCTGTATGAGGCCAGATTAAAAAAAAAAAACTGTGAAACTTTTCTGATTTTCAAGGCTATAGTGCTTCATCATGCAACTATGGTCTCCCCCCACCTAGTTTGGGCACTGTAATTTATCAGGTTTCATGACTCTTTGAAAGTTGAGGGCCAAATCTGTAGCTGTAGTTTTTTATGGGATGTGCATTTGTACTAACTTCATCTCTGGCTTTAATATGGCCATTTTAAGGCCATATTATTATTTTTCTTTCTCATCCATTTTTTTTCTAAATGGAAATATCTTCATTGCTTTATTCAGTTATGAAGTTAATTTGTGCTCCAAGAAACAACAGTCAGATGATATTAAAAATTTAAGAAGAACCTTAAATATCCCAATAATCTCACACTGACCTCTACTCCCTGAGAATGTTAGTGTTATCATCGACTTTTAATTAGATTTTCATGTCTATTTTAAAACATATATTTCTAAGCTGCCATAATGTCTTCTGCAACATAGTAGTGTACTACTGAATAATGAATGAAATGTTTTTAATATTGCTTCAAAATTTACAAAGCGCTTTTCACAGTTTAGTTCATTTAATCTTATCAGCAAAGATCAACAGTATCTTCTAAAACATGGTCATTTATTGTTGCCAAAAATCTTGCTCATTTTTTTCTGGCTGAATTTTATTTTATTTTTTAATTTTTTTTATTTTTTTATTTTTTTATTTTTTATTTTTTGGTTGGTAGTTCTCTGGTGCATCCAGTTAGGAGAAAAACTAAAATTTATCAGTCATTAACTTGGGGTCGAAAGTAACAGTTGCTTTCAAATTATATTCTATGCCTAGGCTCAGTGGCTCATGCCTGTAATCCCAGCACTTTGGGAGGCCAAGGCAGGCAGATTACTTGAGGTCAGGACTTTGAGACCAGCCTGGCCAACATAGTGAAAACCCATCTCTACTAAAAATACAAAAATTAGCCGGGTTTGGTGGTATGCACCTGTAATCCCAGCTACTAGGGAGGCTGAGGCATGAGAATCACTTGAACTTGGGAGACGGAGGTTGCAGTGAGCTGAGATCATACCACTGCACTCCAGCTTGGGCGACAAAGCAAGACTCCGTCTCAAATATATATATATATATCTCCTATATCACAATTTGTTTTAATTCTCTGAGGGATTATTTTACTATGTTGTTCATGAGAAGCAAACAGAGTAAACAAAATCCTGTGCTTTCATGTGTTTATTCTCATTGTATGAATTTCCAGTGCTATCTGGAGATTCAGTGTTGAAGTTCTGATTTTCCAGGAAAACTGAAGGGGATTGTGTCTGCATATACAAACTGATACTTCTTTCAGAATGAACCAAACAGAGATAAAATAAATGTTATCACCTATGTAGCTGCTTATACGGAAACTGAGGACGATAGTTTAAAACAGGCCCGCTTTCCTTTTGTTTGAACACTGATTGCAAATAAAAAATAAAAGTTGGGCCAGGTGCAGTGGCTCATGCCTTTAATCCTAGCACATTAGGAGGCTAAGGTGGGCAGATCATGAGGTCAGGAGATCGAGTCCATCCTGGCCAACATGGTGAAACCCCGTCTCTACTAAAAATACAAAACTTAGCTGGGCTTGGTGGCAGGTGCCTATAGTCCTAGCTACTCGGGAGGCTGAGGCAGGAGAATTGCTTGATCCCGGGAGGTGGAGGTTGCAGTGAGCCGAGATAGCACCACTATACTCCAGCCTGGGTGACAGAGCGAGACTCCGTCTGAAAAAATAAAAATAAAAAAAGTTAGTTATAATAAGCAGACACTGTTGCTATCTAGATCCAGTTATAGGTGACAACTGAAAAGTGTACTGTTACTTAGAAAACAGATGACAGTCATTTACCCTTGTTGTGTTTGCTACTGTGATTTTGTAAGACATGGACATCCAGCTTCCGGGACTTATTTTTGGAGACCTTGAAACACAGTCAAGGAACTTCAGATATAAGTTTAGAATAAGTACACAACTGTACTTTATCACCAGTTTTCTAGGGTCGCCTGAGAGCAGACAGAACATGAACTGCTATTGTACTGGATGATGTTATAACAAAACAAAACCACAGAATATTTTGATTTCACAAGGGCATGCATATACATATACATATATATATATATATCTCCTGTAAAATAAGTTGAATTAGCTGGCTAACACCTACCTACTAAACCACTACTACTTTCTCTATCATATTTTAGATTATGTCTTAGAAACTGCATATCAGCACTTTATAGAGGTAAGTGTTCTGATCATTGAAATATTGTGACTTTGGCTTCGGGAAGCTGGGCATAAATACAGAATCAGTGTTTATTCCTCACAGTACTCATCAATGTGGTTTGCATTAGAATAAATGTTCAGTGCAGTTCATCAAACATTTATTGAGTGCCCACAGTGTGGTAGGTACTGAGGAAAAATGGCTGGAACAGAATACTCTGCTCTCAAAGGGCATATATTAGAATAGAGAACAAACATTTTGGAGATATAAATTTCTTTCATAAATGTATTTTGTGAAACTTAATTGTGTGTGTTTTGAAAAAACAAGGATCATATACTTTACTTCTTTTACATATTTTCGTAATGGCTAACATGAAATGGAAACTGAATATTTTTGTTGACAGACTAGTTGAAGTATGGAAAACTTGTTGCCCATTCACGTAAACAGTTTCTGAGGTCTCCAGAGAAAAGAAACAGAATTCATATGTCTGTTTTTAAATGTAATTTTTTTATTCCTTTATAATCTCTATTGTCCTTTGCTGTATTATTTGAACAAATACATCCACACATGGAGAAAGAATGACAATTTTTTTAAAAGGTTATTATTATATAAGATTTTCTGTGTGATAAAACCACACCCAGTGGGCCTCACCCAGACGAGCTTATATATGTTATTAGATTCAGGAATGTGAAGTGTGTTAGATTCTGTCCCTGTTGGGCAGTCATATGACGCAAACAGTGACTCTGAAACGAAGCCATAATATATGGTTTAACCTCTTAACAGTTTGTGATGTCATTTTTTCTGTGGTAAGAAAAACAAATGCTGTCACATTTTATATTTGAGACTCCTGCAAGCCAACATCAAGAGATTAAGTATGCGCATGACGAACACACTATCGTGAATGCAGTCAGACTGATGCCAGGGGATCACTGTGAGCGCAAACCGTCCTCCGGGACTCAGTGTTATAGGATGGAAAGATAAGCCTGCTGATAAGTTACAACTCTCCTGAGACACTGTGTTTTCCCCTTATAAGGAAGCAGAGGCAATTTAAAATATTTTGATCTGGATGTTAATTCATACAACTATGTTTATCTAGTATCAGCTAACCTTTATGCTTATAATTTAAGAATCTAGAAATACAGTAGCTAAAGAAAACCCTGTAGGTTCATCTAAAAGAATTAGAACAGACATTACACTGGGGCAAGGAGTAAGTAAAACTGCTGGTTTCCAGAGTTTATTTTCTTGAAATATGGTTTTGAGTCATTTCTGTGAGATATAAACATACTACTTTATGTTTCCTATCTTTTTTTATTATGCACATAATTTAACAGTTTGTAATAGTTGAAGCCACATGTCTCTGTGGACTGGTTTATTATTGAAATGGCTTCACTCAAGGAGGAGACTTTTAACTGTATAATTCAGGTATGTATATTTTCTTTGAACAAAGTATGTGACATTCAACTTGTCAAAAGTGAACATTTGCTTGACTGAACAGCTTTGCTCTGTGTTTTCCTTGTCTACTGAGGCAAAGAAAGGCTGACAAGAGGGCATATCCAGTGAAAAACCAAGAGGGGAATGAAGCAGGATTTGAGTCAGCTATAAGAAAATTCCATTCTTGCTGAACATTTTATAACATACAGAATTTAGTAATTAGAACAATTTAGATAAATCTGAAATCTGGGTAACAATGAGAGTCTCCTCCCTTCCCCTGCTTCTATGTATTTATGAAAAAAATAATTTGTATTGTGGTGGACTTTCTGTATTATTTTCATTATTGTTGTTTTCTTATTGGAGACACTTTGAGGTTATGATGGGTAATATAATTGACTCTAAACCAAACTTCATTTCTTAAAAGAAGGAAAAGTTGTTGCTACAACCTTAAATGTTTTATCAATTCAAGAACTCTACATAGGCTGATGGATTTTTTAAATTGGGGGTTTGCCTAGGAGTTTACATGATTAGTCAGTCTCTCATTCTATTAGTGGATTCTGTCCATTCATTTAGTCGGTCAGTAAGTGTTTGGAATACCCACCATTTGGAAAGACTACCGTAGGTACTGGGATAAAGGTCAATAGTCTATCATGCTTATCTTCTAGGTGCTTGCTATTTGTGTCTTGCCTAATGCTTAAGTTTCCAGCCCACTGAAAGATATGAAGTACTATATCATCCATTTATTAATACAACAAATTTCAATTTTGTCAAATATGTGCTATGCATTTGGATTAAGTAGGCATTGGCACCACAATGATGAATTGCTCTTGTAGAATCTACGACCTAGTGGGAGAAGGAAGGACACATTTTGGTTACTTCGGTTAATAAAAGAGTAATTATGAATTAAAATCAATTCTTTGAAGGAAAAGAATGCAGATATATCCATGCAAGTAAACATGAAATCCAACCCATATATGGGAGAGGCTCAATAATGAGTTCATCATTGAAGGAGATCCAGAGGGAAAGGGACACCATCTTCAAAAATGTGTTCCTAGAAGTAGCATCCCAGTGTCAGATGAACAGCCAAGAAAGTACAATGTTTCCAGAAGGAACAATCAACCATATCTTGAGGTGTTGTGAGGACAAGGAGAAGACTGACCAATGTCTGTTGGATGTTACAGCATGGAGGTTATGGTGACTAGAGTAGCTTCGATTTTCACAGAGTGATGGTGGCCAAATTCTGGCTGGAATGGATTGAGATTTAATTGACACAGAGGAAAGCAATAGGGAATATAAACAAAACCTTTAATAAATGTAGTTATGATAGGAAAAAGATATGGGGTCATTGAAGGAGAGTCCATGTTCTTATTTATACATGGGGGGGCGGGGGGCTTGGGCATGTTTGAATATTAGAAGGTAGGATACAATTTACAGGGAGTTGTTGAATACAGTAAAGAGATGGGAAAACTAATGTTTCTTTACTAGTTGAAAGCAAGAGAAGATGAGACCCAGAACACTGTAGAGGGACTAGCCTTAGAGAGAAAACAGAAGGGAAGTATGATATGGATAGAAGTAGATTTGGTGCAAAAGGGTAGAAGTAGAAATTGCTCCCATTCAACTAATTTGATTTTCTCTGAAAAGTTGGAGCCCTGCATGTCTTTTGAAAAGGAGCGGTGTGAAGGAGGAGTTGGAGGTCTGGAGAAACTGGGGAATGTTTGAAATAGTCGTTGTAGAGAGTAGGATGGTATGAGAGTGAATAGACAGAGAAATGTAGGAAGACTGAGGGGCAGTGTTGCAAGTCCATCTGAAGCTGGTGAAGGTGATGTTCTGATACTTACCTGTCCTATTCTGTGGCTTTCCCCTGCAGTGCTTGTTCCTGGAGGGTGGGCACTGAGAAAGCAGGTAATTGAGTTCATTTTGAGTTGAAGAGTGAAGACCAAAGGGCAGGAGAGTGTAGGGTTATGAAAAGAGTGTTGTTGAAATGATGAGCTCTGGAAAGAAAAGTATGCTGGATAAAAAGAGGATAGGAAGAATAGTAGGAACTGAAAAAAGGATTGGGACATGGTGAACAGTCAGAAGTACCACTGAGATTAAGTAGAAGAGTGAGAGCCAGCCTCAGTATCATGCATTCATGTGTTCCAATGGAACTATCCTTTCAGAGGATTGTGATGGCCAAAACACTCTCCTGCTGCAAATCTCAAATGAAAGGCCTTGTAGCACAGAGCAGAGGCTCTGGCGAGTTTGGAACTGGGTGAGGTGAAGAGCCATCAGTGGTGACTGGCATCTTCTGACACTCCATGTGGATTCCAGGGTCTGAGTAATGTGGCATTTCTTAGTCCTTGTGTGACAATGAGGTTATTAAGCTGTTAAGTAAAGACATCTGTTTTAAAGCATCCTCCCTACAATTTTTGCAGTATCAAGGAAAGTTGATCTTAGTGGATAAAGGGAATATTTTTGTCCTTGTCATTCATTCTTTATCCATCATGTATATTGATCAAAAGTCATCTAAAAACCTCTGGATTTTTAAGCAGACAATGAACAAAGCAACAAACTCAGGCTCTGCTAACATTCAAGTCTGATGTTGGATACAAAGATCTGGAGTTGAACCCTTGGCATGGAGATGCTCTAGGAGATGCCATCTTTTCATATTATATGAGACTAGTCAATGCCTTCCTTCTGCTGTCCAGCTTTCCCAGCACCCACTTTGTTCTCCACTCACCAGAGTGCATCTCCAGGAATAAAGGCTTCATCATCTCATGGCCAGTTTATGGCAGCATCTTCCTAGCTGGTCTCCCTCCTTTTGAACCTTCTACCCTTTTTTAACCCTACACTCAACTAATTGCCTTATTAATTAACTTCACGTTCCTATTTTCTTCTGTTAGCTCACTATTCAAGGAATAGAAGGTCATACTTTTCTAATCAAGTTGTAGGAACGAATTCATCTGCTTCTTACTTGTGAGACATTGGACACATAACTTAATTTTCATGGGCCTTAGTTTGTTCATGAATTTAAAAATCCAAGTGTGGCTATTGGACTAGGTGGTCAAATTCTTCATGGTTTGAAGTATATGACTGGGCTAGAGCTCCTTTCCGATCCTGAAATTCTGTTGCTGTGCTCCCCTCCAGAGCCTACTTCCAATCCTAGTAATGTAGCCATTGAGCTTCAGCACTCTGGTGTGTCAATTTAGGATAATCTGCACCTATCTTGGGGGTTGTTTGAAAATTTAATTCAGTTAATGTTGCTTAGCACTGCTGCCTGGCACATCATTTCCCTTCTTTCTTCCTGCCTGGTGTTGTAGGTACCCACAACCCCAACAGGTTAGGACCACCTGCATGCCAAGCACAGCCTTGCCTTTTTCTGTTTAACATTGTGGCTCAATAATCCTAGCAAGACAAGCCATTTGCAACCCTCTGTAGAAATATTTTCCTGTCTCCAGCCTCTGTGGTCTTTGTTCTTATTTTGTGTGTGTGTGTGTTTGGTGTATTTACTCATTTTTTAAATATCTCACCTTTTCCTTTGTATCAATTCAAGCTGAAAACTTGGCCTAAAACTCCTTTAGAAAAGAATCTCCAAATATTTTGATCTTTGAGCTTTAGCTTTCTCGGAATCTAGGCTCAAAGGTAGATGTATTTTCCCATTTCTGATTTTTTTCTTTCACACTTTAGGAACTCAATACATATAATGAGTAAACAGATGAATTTGAAAAGCAGCCTCCTTTACCATTAACAACTACAAAACTCCTATTCTGGACACAAGTGCTGATATTGGCACACATATGACATTCATTTCCTATAGGCACTTGTGCCCTGACTTTGCCTCTCATTCTGTTAGCAGACAGTTTGTGTCTGGTCTGTGCACCCAATTAAAAAGAGCAGGATCTGCATCTGTCTCAGTCGCTGAGGGGCTACAACGTTCAACCACAGCGCCTGGCAAGGAGTAGGCATTTAGGAATATGTGGATTGAATGAATGGTTGCTAGGGAGTATGGTGGCGTCTTAATTTTATGCTGGGCTTGTCCCAGTGCGCGCACGTGGGAACTTCACAAAAGTTATTTCACGAGCGCAGCGCTGAATCCCCTTATCATACGGACTTTACTGAAGTGGGGCCAGTTCTCCGCCTCTTTTAACTTTACTGCCAAGGCTGGAGAGGGGTGGAGTGGCCTGGAAGACAGTTGGAAGGAGGGTGGGAGATTTGCTTTCTTATAAAGATGCTTTGGGAGACTGGCTCTGTAGCGCCAAATTTTCAGGAAGAAATGAGCCTGAGTCCCAATGGCAAAGAAGAAAAAACAAAACAAAAACAAAAACAAAAAACAAAAAACAAACAAACAACAAAAAAATACAAACCCACAAAACCTGCAACTGAGTTTATCTTCTGTTACAGACAGCCTGAAAGCCTCCTGTGTACTGACAGCGTGGTCCAAACCAGAGAAGGGGGCGCCCTAGCTTGCCCCCAGCAACCCATTAGTACAGGAAGACAATCAGCGAAGTCAACCTCACTGAACTCACTTCTTGGGCTCCCTGTGCCCAACGCCGGCTTCTAGTTCACGGCGTCCCTACCCAGCTGTCGTGGGTCCCCGCCACTCCCGAGCGCATGTTGCAAACCAAATCAACTCCATGGGAAAAGCTCCATGAGCGCCCAGGGGACAAGTCTCCACGGACAAGCATCATAACAATTTCAGTTTTGTCCTATTACGTGAGGTTGTGAGTTTCTTCATCATTCCCCGCTCCCAACACGCACGAAATCGTCCCCAGCCCCTGGAGCGTCTTGCGGGGCTCCCAGGGCAGCAACAGCACTCGGAGCTCCGAGATCCAGGGAAAGCGCGCTGGGAATGGCTCCTAGGACTGGTTCCTGGGAAAGCGCCAGCGTCCAGGGAGAGCTTTTCCTTCTCCGAGAGCCGGCAGGGTGCCATTCCAAATGCGAGCAAGGTGGGCAGTGAGCGATCCTACCTTTAAAAAAGAATAAATAAATAGAAGCCAGCGCGCAGCCCCGCTCGGGTTTCCCGAAGCGCGCACTGCTGTCGCTGCAGGGGCGGCTGGATGTCTGCGCTCCCCGCCTCCGCTGGGCTGACACGGGAGGGGAGGAGCAGGAGCTGGAGGGGTGTTGGGGGTGGGGGGAGCGCGAACCATCCCGAGCCAAGACAAGCAGCACATTCACAAATAACGCCCCCACCCCCAGCGCACGCGCTCCCATTCAAGCAGACCAGCTTCGCGGCCGCGCGGACGCTCCAAAGCCGCGCCGCCTGCCGCAGAACAGCCCTGTCTCGTGGGGCGCACGCCCGAGCCCGCCTGCCGGCCGCCGCCGCGGAGCCACCGCAGTCAGCGCAGGAGGCAGCCACCTCTTCCAGGGAGGGGTCTTCCCCGAGACTCCCCTTGGTCCCCGCCATGGGGACCATGGCACGGCTGGAGGCGCCCCAGCGCCCCGGGTTCCTGGCCCGCCTCCTCGGTGGCACCTGGTGCCTGCTCTATATCACCGGACAGGTAGGGCAGCCTGTGCGTCTTGCGTCCCTCCCGGGAACTCGGCTTCTAAAACCTGTGCTACAGCGAAAAGCGCTACAGCGTGGGACGTGCTCTCTTCTGCGAAGGTCCATCCTGGGGCTCCGCTGCCGCCCAAGCTGGGAACAAGTGGCGCGGGATTGGGGCTAAGGCGTACCCTGGGGTCGATCGGGTCGATCTCTGCGTTTAGTCTCGGCCCAGCCTCCTGGGACCCTGTCCTGGCTTTTCGCCCTTGCCTGAGTCCTGCTTCCAGCCAGGCAGAGCCGGGGCGAGAAGGCGGCGCCTGAGCTGGGGAGCTGTCATCCCCAGCAGTCAGCTGCCCCTCACCCTTTCCAACAGTCCTTCGCGGACCCCCTGTCTCGTTCCAGGCTGATGCTTGGGCGGCGCCGGGGAGGCTCCGGTGCTGGGACACTCCTCCTCACTTCCGCCCTTCTGCGGACCTAGTGAACTTCTGACACTGTCACCCTAGGGCCGCCCGCAGCCGAGTGTCGGGGGCTCAGCGTTGTAAGGTGTGCGGACGCCGGACCAGGTGGGCTCCCTGGTGCCTCCGCGGTCTAGAAGTGGCTCTGATGGGTGGGTGTCCGAGGATTGGCCCTGACCACACCCCCTCCGAATCCTCCCAGGGTCTTCTACAGGGCCAGACGGGGTGTATAAGGAACTGGGGAGTTCTCTAGAGTGGGAAATACAGGCCCCGAAGCGGCGCGGAAGGGCCCTGGAAGAGGGTGTCTGATTAATTTAGCTTGCCTGGTAGTGGTTTATCATCACAAGACTTGGAGGAAGCTGCTTAGGGAAGAGGGCAGGGGTCCAGGGTCGAGTCAAACTCAGAATGCCTGCGGTTCCTTGGTTTTCACACTTTCCAGAGTCAGGTAACGTTTTATTGAAACCCATGATTTGGGCAGTTTGTACATAATTTAGCCTCCATAGATTTGCCTTTCACAGGATTACTTGGGTAATTCTGGGAAAATACCCAAATACTCTTGGCCGGAATTACCGCCAGATAGCCTCCCTTTCCTCTGTTTTGCTTATGGAGACTTGTCCAAATAGGGGGATTTTCTTCCCTCGCTTTTTCTTAAAGTTTTGAAACTTGTTTTCCGATCTCTATTTTAAAATTTTGATGGCAGTGGTGCACTTCTAGAGTCTGAGGGAGGATCGAGAATGTTGTCTCAGAAGGGCCCAGAGCAGCAGGGATTACGCTCTTCAGGAGTAGAAATTTTCAGCAGGGAACACCTGCTTAGATTGGAATATGACAAACAGTTGGAAAAGCTTGTATTAATTATCAGCAAGTTGTATTCCCACCATGCTTCGTTCCTTGTCAGGGCTTCGCAGCCGTGGCTGCACAGTAGGATTACCTAGGGGAACTCTAGAAACTTCCTGCGCTAGGACCACACCCCAGCTGGATTACATCAGAATCCTGGTGGGAGAGGGGAGGCTGGGACGTTAGAACTTCTAAAGCTCTTGGGTAACTCTGTTGTGCAGCTGGGTTAAAAACCAATGTGCAAAAATGACCTGCCTTGACTTTTTTTTTTCTTTTTCGAAACAGAGTTTCGCTCTCGTTGCCCAGGCTGGAGTGCAGTGGTGCGACCCCGACTCACTGCAACCTCCGCCTCCTGGGTTCGAGGAATTCTCCTGCCTCAGCCTCCCGAGTAGCTGGGATTACTGGCGTCTGCCACGACGCCCGGCTAATTTTTTGTATTTTAATTAGAGATGGGGGTTTCACCATGTTGGCCAGGCTGCTCTCAAACTCCTGACCTCAGGTAATCCACCCGCCTCGGCCTTCCAAAGTTCTGGGAGTACAGGCGTGAGCCACCGCTCCCGGCCAATGTGACTTGTTTTATAGAATCATGGCCCCAGAAGGAAACTCGAAGAACAGTGACGAAGGCCTCAGACAGAGACTTGGGAGTCTTGACATGTAGCTTCCAGTCCCCGCGCTGTCCCTAAGCGCCCTATCATTTTGGTCGAGGCCCTTACCTTCCACTTCCTCATCTGTTAAGTGAGGGTGTTGGTCCCTTTTTTCATAGGTACTGCCAGCTCTAACGACACCAGGCAGGTTGACATCTGAACCAAATTAAGACATCTTCCGTCTTATTTTTAAATACCCACAAGGTAGAAATTCTACCTTATCATTGATATTTTGCTGCAATATCTGCTCTTATATGGATCCAGCAAAGATGCTAAACAGGAGCTTGTAGTTTCTTAGACTTGCAGTTTTTTTTTTTTTTTTTTTTTTTTTTTAATGCTTTCTCACTGCCTGTTCAAACTCACTTCAAGTCATTAGGTGCTTTGTTGGCATTCATGACAAGCTGATTTTTCCTAACGTTACACACATGTTCTTTCTTGTGCCACTTCTCAACCATTTCTTCTGGATGAGGATGATGACAGCAGATTTGGGTCTTGTGTGCATGTTGCAAGTGGTTTATTGTTTAATTCCAAATGGATCTTTCTCATTCCACCATCAGAGCTGCTGTCCACATGTGAAGAGCCTGATGAAACTTGTCTGAGAAAGAACAGAAAAGAGTTTAAAGTGGTAGATTGGTTCAGTATCCTGGTAAATGCAAAATGCCTTTGAGAGTTAACTTGGTCAGGTGTTTGTCAGAGCAGCTGTTTAATGTCTTCACTTTGTTTTTAATAGTATGGGCATTATATTTAACCATCAAATTAAACAGATCAGAAATTTGAGGATACTTAATAGCAAATCAAGCAGAAATCATTCTATGATCGATAGCCAGTGCCAGATGATTTGAACATTATTTGGAATATATATATTGTTTAAGCTGTTTTTGAATCAAGGCATTCAATACATGAAGGCATAACAATCAGACCTCTCTTGTAGATATTGCAGCCATAGTGAAAGAAGACTGTGCAATCAAGAGCTTTTGCTACCCAAATGGAATGATGTTTGAGCTATATTCTTCAAGTAGTCCAAAGAAAAATTTTAATGCAAATAAAAATCATTTGGAAATCCAAAGATTTCTTTCTTCTCACTGGATTTCTGCTTTTGGGGTTTATTTCCCTCTCTGTTCTGACTGGATTACCCTTCTTACAAGATTCTTTTCTTTCCTTCCAACTTAAAGGCAACTCACTCCTTAGGTTCTCATGAAACTGATTATTTTACTGATTAATTTCATTTCACAAGCTGAACCCAGCATGATCCTATTACCTTAATTACTCCCAGATAAGGAAATGCATAATCAACTCATTGTAACCAGTAGATATTATCAATTACTTAACGATTTCTACAGCCTGACTGCAGCAATCTACTGTAAAACGAACAAGGCTGGTCAAGAGGATGTGTTACTAGATCAGTGCAAATCCATTACTGTTGCTTTAAAATGGCACTTGTTGGTAATTCATGTCCTTTTGGTGATATATCTGTGGTAGCTCATTCAAACAGAAAGATTTAATATTTCCATTTACAATGTTATTCTAAATGATATCCTTGTTAGGAATTCAGTAATAAAATAAATAGTTCCTGGTTGACTGGAAAGAATTGTGCCTTTATGGGCACCTGATTTTCAACTAAAATTCTTAAAGATGACTTGCTTGTTTCTTTTGTTATCCTCATGTATGTTCTTGCTGTTGTTTTATTTATTTTCATGTTTTACCATAATAAGTTTGCATTGTTAAAAATGCTACTAAGGATTTTTGTTTGCTTTGCATTATATTAAGGTATAAATGGCATATGGCATACTGTATATGTTTAAAGTATACAATTTGATAAGTTTTGACATATGCATATATTCATGACACCATCACCCTAAAGTTTCCTCATCACCCTTTGTAATGTCTTCCTCCTTCTTGTCCTTGAGTCCAGCATCACCAGGCAAATAATGATCACCAGGCAAACATTACCAAGCAAATATTTTGTTGCTATGAATTAGTTTGCATTTTCTAGAATTTTATGTAAATGGAACAATCCCTCCTCCTTTAACAAAAAGGAGGCTTTTGGCTTTTTTCCCGCAGCGTAATTATGTTGAGATTATTCCTGTTACAGCATGTATCAGTATCTCACTGCTTTTTATTCCTGAGTAGTATTGCATTGTATGGATAGACCACAGTTTGTTGTCCATCAGCATTCACCTATTGATGGACAGTGTGTCTGTTTCCAGTTTTGCTATTACAAATAAAGCTGCTGCAAACATTTATGTACAAGTCTTCATATGAATACTTGGTTTTACTTGTGTTAGGTAAATACCTAGGAGTGGAATGGCTGAATAATATAGTAGGTGTACATTTAAGTTTTTAAGAAACTCAGTTTTTCAAAAGGTTGTACCCTTTTCTCAGTAGCAGAGTGAGAGTTCCAGTTCCTTTGCATCCTTGCCAATATCTGCTGTGGTCTTTTCTTTTAGTCATTCAAACAGGTATAGCCATAGCTTGTTCTGGGTTTTAATTTGCAATTCTCTAATGATTAATGATATTGAGCATGTTTTCATACCTTTATTTAGAATCCATATATCTTCTTTGGTAAAATTTCTATTCAAATAATTAACTCATTATTGGATTGTTAGTTTTCTTATTGGACTTGGAGAATTGTACATTCTGGCTGTGAATGTTTTTTTTTTTTTTTTTTTTTTTTTTCCCCACAGTCTTTCTCTGTTGCCCAGGCTGGAGTACAGTGGCATGATCTTGGCTCACTGAAACCTCCACCTTCTGGGTTCAAACAATTCTCATGCTTCAGCCTCCCAAGTAGCAGGGATTACAGGTGTGTGCCACCATGCATAGCTAATTTTTTTTGTATTTTTAGTGGAGACAGGTTTTGCCATGTTGACCAGGCTGGTCTTAAACCCCTGGCCTCAAGTGGTCTGCTCACCTCAGCCTCTCAAAGTATTGGGATTACAGGTGTGAACAACTATCCAGCCACTATGAATCTCTTCTCAGATGTGTGATTTGCAAATATTTTCTTCCAGTCTGTGGCTTGTCTTTTCATTTTCTTGTCCTTTGCTTAGAAGAAGCTTTTAATTTTGACGAAATTGAATTTATCAAATTGTTTCCTGGACAATTGTGGTTTTGTTCTTGTTTCTAATAAATATTTGCCTAACCCAAAATCACAGAGGTTTTCTTCTAGAAGTTTTATAGTTTTAGGTTTTTACATTTAGTCTCTTTCATTCTGAGTTAATTTTTGCATATGGTACAGTGTAGGGATCAAAGTTCATTTTTTGGCCTATGGATATTAAATTGTTTTTGCATGACTTTTTGAAAAGACCATCCCTTCTCCACTGAATTGTCTTTGTACTTCAAAAATCAGTTGTCCATACACGTGTAGGTCTGCTTTTGGATTCTCTGTTCTAATCCACTGAAGTATATGTTTATTGCTATGCTAGTAGCACACTTTGAGTGGTATAGCCTTATAAAGAGTCTTAATAAATAAAAATAACTTTGTTCTTCATATTTCAAGGACATTGATTTGTCTACCCCATATGAATTTTAGAATCGATTGCCAGTTAAAAGATGTATACAGGGATTTGATTAGGAGTGTTTTAATCTAAAGGTATATTTTGAGAGAATTGTCTTTTTACTAATACTGAGTTTCATGACTCATGAACATGAAAACCTCTTTAGTTATGTCTTCTAAACAATATTTGATACAATATTTTAGTGTACAAGTCTTACATATTTTCATCAGACTTATTAATATTTCATATGTAATGGCCTTTTTTTTTTTTTTTTTTTTTTTGAGACAGAGTCTCACTCTGTAGCCCAGGCTGGATGGAGTGCAGTGGTGCGATCTTGGCTCACTGTAAGCTCCGCCTCCCGGGTTCACACCATTTTCCTGCCTCAGCCTCCCATGTAGCTGGAACTACAGGCAACCGCCACCATGCCTGGCTAATTTTTTGTATTTTTAGTAGAGACGGGGTTTCACTGTGTTAACCAGGATGGTCTTGATCTCCTGACCTCGTGATCTGCCTACCTCGGCCTCCCAAAGTGCTGGGATTACAGACGAGAGCCACTGCGCCCAGCCTGTTACGCTTTTTTAAATGACTTTTTAAAAAATTTTAGTTTCCAATTCTTTTTTGTTAGTATACAAAAATACAATTGATTTTATATATTCTTTTATGCAGCTTTATTAAACTTATTAGCTGTAGTTGCTGTATGCAACATTATATAGTATATTCCATAAGATATTCCATATAAATGATTGTCTTTTGCAAATAGAGTTCTTCAAAGTCTTTATGTCTTCTATGAAATTTTTTCTTGTATAATGACACTGTCTTCAAACCTCCAGTACAAGGTTGGATAGAAGTGGTATGAACAGATATCCTTGTCTTGTTTATCATTAAGTACGATGTTAGGTGTGGGCTTTTTTGTAGATGCTCTTTATGTCTGAAGAAATTGCTTTTATTCTTCATTTGCGGAGTGTTTTTATCAGAAATGGATTTTTCCTTTTTAGTTTAATATAGTGAGCTACCTTCACTGATATTTCAATATTCAACCTACGTTGCATTCCTGGAATAAGCCCAAATTGCTCATAATATTATTTTTATATATTGTTGGATTCAATTTACTAAATTTTGTTTAAAATTTTTACATCTATGTCCATGAGGAATAATGTTCTATAGTTTCCTTTTCTTGAAATATCTTTGGTTTTGGTATCAAGGTAATGCCAGCTTCATAGAATAAGTTAGAAAATATTCTCTCATTTTCAACTTCCTGGAATCTGTATATGATTTCTTCCTTAAATGTTTAAGAATTCACCAGTGAAGCCACCTGGACCTAAAGTTTACTTTGTGGGATAACTGTTTAATTATAAATTTAATTTCTTGAATAGATATGGGGCTATTCAGGTTATCAATTTCATCTTGAATTAGCTTTGATTGTCTTTCACAAGTTTGTCAGTTTCATCTAAGTTGTTGAATTCATTGGTGTAAAGTAGTTCATAGTGCTCCTTTATTATGTTATTTAATATTATTAGACTATGTAGTTATATTACCTGTATCATTCATGATATTGGTTATTTCTTTCTTTTTTCCTGATCAGTCTGCTTCATAGCTTATCAATTTTATCAGTCTTCTCAAAGAAGCAACTTCTGGTTTAATGAATTTTTCTTTGTTGTTTTTGTTTTCTATTTCACTCATTTCCTCTCTTTTTTATTTTTTCTTCTAGTCTGTGTTTTATTTGGTCTTATTTTTCTAGTTTTGTAAGGTGTATGCTGAAGTCATTGGTATAAGGTATTTTGGATTCTGAAACACAGATGTTTAATGATATAAATATTGCCTAAGTGGAGCTTTAGAGGCATATCATTAATTTCTACATGTATTTTCCTTTTTTTCAGTTCATAGTACTTTCTTACAACCTTCTATTTCTTCTTTGACCCATGGCTATTGAGAAATGGTTGTTTGATTTCTAAATATTTGGGGATTATCTGGGTATCCTTGTGTTACTGATTTCTAGTTTAATTGCAATGTGATTAGATGACACACTTTATGTCACTTGAATCCTTTTAAATTTATTGACACTTGTTTAATGGACCAGAATTATGGTCTATCTTATTAATTGTTCTGTGTACACTTGAAAAGAATTAAACTTTCTACAAATTTGTGCCACTGCCTTTTTTTTCCTGATCAGTTTAGCTATTGTTTGATAGAATGTTCTTTAAATGTCAATTAGGTCAAACTGGTTAATACCATTGTTCAAGTCTTCCATATACTTACTGATTTTTCTGTATACTTATTGTATCAATTATTGAGAAAGGGATATTGACATCTCTATATTACCACTGTAGACTTGTCTATTTCTTTTGCAGTTCTATTAGTTTTTGCCTTATTTTAAAGCTCTGTTATTGGGTACATAAATGTTTAGGATTGTTATGTTACTTTGGTGAGTTGACTCTTTATTACAAATAAATGAGCTTCTTTATCCCTAGTAATTGTCTGTGCTCTAAAATCTACTTTGGCTATATTAATATTAGATAAACATTTCTGATTTGAGATTTTTTTTAATAGAATAGTTACCTCCATAGTTCTCACACTGTACCTTTAATGTGATCTCCTGACTTACCATATTTTATTAAATTCCCATTATAGTTTGATTTCCTAATTCTCTTTCAAATCCTGCTTTCATCCTCCTTTTGTTATCTCTTATCATATTAAAAAATCAATGACCAGTATTAATATGTTGTAGTGGCAATAGTGAGCCAAGTAATACATTATTATTGTTTTTTTCTAGTACACTTCCTTTTTGTAAAAAAAAAGCTTTATTGAGATATAATTCACAAACAATACAATTTACACATTTAAAGTGCATGTTGCTATTGAGGAATCCAGACTCCATTTTAAATGGTTCTGGTTCAATGGTTTTTATTATATTCACAGTCACATTAAACCATCATCACAGTCACTTTTGCAATATTTTTGTAAATTCAAGAAGAGATCCTGTACCCTTTATATTACCCCCTTACTTGCCTCCCACCCTAGCTTAAACAACCACTTACCTTAATAGATATCCATGTTCTAGATCTTCATATCAATGGGATTATATAATATGTGGACTTTTGTGACTGTCTGATTTCACTTAACATAATGTTTTTAAGGTTTTTCTAAGTTGTAGCATAAATCAGTACTTCATTCCTTTCTATGGTTGAATATTATTCCATTGTATGAATATACCACATTTTGTTTATTTGTTCATCTACTTATGGATATTTGGATTTTTCCCACCTTTTAGCTATTATAAGTAATGCTGCTATAAACATTGATGTACAAGTTTTTGGGTGGACAAATGTTTTTATTTCTCTTGGGTATATACCTAGGAGTGGAATTGCTGGGTTGAATAGTACACTGTATTTAATCATTTGAGAAACTGCCAGAGTGTTTTCCAAACTTGCTACACCACTATACATTCCCACCAGCAGTGTATGAAGGTTCTAATTTTTCCACATCCTCACCATCACTTGTTAGTATCTGACTTTTTGATTATAGCCATCCTAGAGAATATGAAGTGATTCCTCATTGTGATTTTTGTTTGCATTTCTCTAATGACTAATGATGTTGAGCAACTTTTCATTTTTACTTATGTTTTATTAGAGTTAACAACGGCCTTGATTGAAAGAAAAGTTCTTAATTTATGTAACTGTTACTCTTTTCCTCCAATGCTACTGTATACCCATCACATGCCTATGAATAATTTTTCCAAATCCAAAGGCGTAATACCAATCAGAGTCAGTTCCTTCGCCCTGCTAGCGTTCCTCCTTTCACACTTCTCTGTTGTCTTTAGGTGTGATTGCTTTCTGCATACCCACCCTCATAGCTGTCATACTGAGACTTTGCTTCTTTTATTCTGTTGAACTGGCCTATTTCATAGATTCCACAACCTCCAGAAAATAAAATCTGTATGAAAATAAACATTTTTAAAACTACTTTTGTGTCCAGAAAGTTATTCTACTCTCATACTTACTGCTTCTTTTGCATGACATAGACTCTTAGGTTGAAAATAGTTTTCTCCCTGCTCCTACTCCCCTCCCTCAAATTTGGTGGCATCACCGCATTCTCTTTTGACATCTCATGTTGTTATTGAGGAATCCAGTTCCATTTTAAATCTAACTCCTGTGTCTTCAGCCTGCATTTTTTGGTCTCTGGAAAATTCTAGAATGTTTTATATCTGACTCTCTAAAGCAAAGGTTGGCAAACTTTTTCTGTAAAGGGAAATAGAGTAAATGTTTTAGGCTTTGTGGGCTATACTGTCTTTGTCCTAACTTCTCAACTCTGCCTTTATAGCATGGAAGAAGCCTAGACAGTTGTAAACAAATGATAGTGGCTGTGTTCCAATAAACTATTTACAAAAACAGGCAAGAGGGCAGATTTGGCCCATGGGCCATCGTTTGCAGACCCCTGTGCTAAAGTTTCATGATGCTGTGCCTTGCTGTGGGTTATTTAAATTCACCATGCTAGGTTCTTTGTGGGCTTTCAGTAGATCTATGTCTTTCACTTTAGGGAATATTTATTTTCATATATCTTCAATAATTTCCTTTCTAACATTTTATGTATTTGCTTTTTGTAAAACTCCTGTTAGTTATTGGGCCTCCTGGGTTGCTCATCATCTTTTAAAATCTTTTGTTTTTATTTATTGTTTGTTATACTTTCTAAAGGATTTTCTCAATTTTATTTTCAACAGAGTTACATTTACGTAGATTTTGAACCAATATTCCTACTTGGAGACAAACTTCACCCATCTCCCTCTCCTTTCAACAGCACCAGGTGCCTCCAAGTCTGAAGCCCTACAGGCCACGTGGTCTGGCGTCTCCTCATTTTATCTCTCTCTCTGAAGGCACAATTCTGCTAAGTCAGTTAAAATTCCTCCACCAGTTTTCCATATTCCAAAAATTTATTTGCATCTTTTGCGTGTTGTTGTTGCCTTTCCACTCCTCTTGTCATCTTTATTTATTTACTGTTATTTTAGTGGACATTTGGGAGAGAATGAAGAAAATATGGTGTTCAACCTGCCATGTTAACTGGAAGTTAGCACTGTTTATTCTCTTTAATTTCTATTTTTCTATCCTGGTCCAATTCCCAATCTTGTTATAACTCATTCTGGTTATGAGGCACACTTTTCAGAGGCTGATACTTTTTATTTCCTAGTGTAAATAAGACGCTGGTCAGAATTATAAAAAAGACAGTAGATTTGTGGTCTAGAGGCCCAGGATCTAGTTCTGGATTTAGTGACCCTTTCTGCAACTAAAAAAGTCAGAATTTTCTTTTAGGGACGAGAGTCCGTGCTCACTGACTGCCTTCTGGTTGCCAAACACAATAATAACGGCTCTCTCCATCCCTATTTTTGTTTTTTAATTTTTCAGTAACTGCTCATTTTTCATTCTCTGTTGAAGTAAACGTAATCTAACCTATTTGCTTAGAGATACAGCACAGAAATATTTTATTTTATATATTTTGACATTCATATTTGGAAACAGTTTTATGAGAGAACATAGAGTTAACATGATGTAAAGATCTGGCCTTGAAACATCATATGTGGTATTAAAAATTTATTCTCTAAGGTGTGATTGCAGTTCAGGCTTTTTTTTTTTTTGTGGTAGGGAATGGAGATGAGATGAAATGAATGGGAAATAATTTGGAATAGTCATTAATTCTGTATCAGTTTTAATGTTTTATTTTGCACTGAGATGATCTCTAAGTGGAGAATTACGCATTTTGGGGGCAGCGGGGTGAGTAGCGCAGGTGTTACCTATTTCTTTTCAGTTCTGCTCAAGACCATAGGATTATATGGCTGGAAGGCACCCTAAGGACTCTTTAGTCTTGTGTTTCACAAACTTCAGTGTGCCTAAGTCAGTTGTGCTATGCTGCATAATTCCAGAGGTCACTGAAGAATAGATCTGTGCAACTAAAAGCCGCGAAGTTTTTCACTGCAGATTTCTGAGCCTCACCCTCAGAGATTCTGATTCAATAGGACTAGGATAGGTTTACGGCTATGCATTTGTTACAGGTACCCCCTCCATTCCCACCCTTCCCCTCTCACCCACATACCGACAGAGGATTCAGACACATTTTGACCAAAGACCACATCTTAGGAAACAAACACTGATATGATCTGTCTGATTTACAGATGAGAGAGGTAAGGTTCTCGAAAGTTGAGTTGACTTGTCCCAGTTTGTTAGGGAGAGAGGTGGGAGTGAACCATGTATCTCATAACTCTGTTTAGTGACTTTTTTCCCATCAGAGCATACGCTGTTATTTTAGTGTCTAGTTACATCATGAACTAAAGATATGAACCACCAGTTTAAAGTGTCTTTATTTGTAGTAACTGCAGTTGTTTATAAATGGTTTTCAGATGTTTAGGAATAGCCTCAGCTCTCAGTCACTCTGCAGCAGAGGAATGATCAGAGACATAGGGGAAGGAAAGCCCCTGTCCTTACGCCCCTCTTGTAACCTGCTGGAACACGGCTTCTGTGTGTTTTTTCCTCAAGTCATCATGCCCCTGGAAGATTAATAGATACTTGTTTAGAAAACCATCCAAAGCATCCAGGAAGCTGACACTCGACGAAATGGAGAATACATGCTGCTCAACACCTTCTATCCCCAAGTGCAATGTAGCAACTGTTGCTACATTCTTGGAGGAAAGGAAGGAAATGTTTCATGTGCCTATTATTTAGGATGTTCTCCCCATCTCTACCACAAACCAGCCAAACAAAATACATGCAGACACGCTCTACTGACTCATGTAGTCTGTGATGTTGTACTGCATATGGAAAGCTAAGAAGTTTTCTTTATTGTTAATAATCATTGTCATACAGCTTGTATGTTTTACGAATAATGGTTATTGTGATGTTTCTTTCAGACATCACCTGCAGAGAAATAAAGGTTGTTTATTATTAAAGAGTGCTTATTGATTGGTATAAGATGAAATTCATATTCGCAGTTTCGAATGCTAGTTTTAAAACTGTATTATTTAGGATGGACTAGATCATGCTATAATAGCAAACAACCCCCAAATCATGGTGGTGTAACACCACAAAGGTTTATTTTACCACTCGGCCCCATCACCAGTGTGGATTCTCAGGAACGCTTGGCTCACTGTGTGCACTCAGGAATCCATGCTGATGGCAGCTCCACCTCAACCCACATTTCCATAGCCACCCAGGCAGGAAGAGGAGAGTGCTGCTCTGAATAAATACTTCCACTCAGAGGTGACACAGGACACAATGATTTTTTACTTCAATGTAGAACTAATAGATTCACTTTGGCAATCTCCTGCCAATGGTTAAAACAAGAGGTGCTTTTGCTCGCATACTATTGGCCAATCAAATTCAAGAGGCTTGTAAGTGTAGTGTTATCATGAATCCAGAAAATCCCCTTTCTTATTTTGGTTTCCACCAATTAGCTTTTCCAGACTTTCAGACTTCCAAGGTGTGGTCTAGATGTTTAAGTTTTCTGACTGTGTGTGTCTATGTGTACAGAGATTCTCTGACATTACAGTGAAACCACGTATAATTATCTTTATCTTACCCATTAAGATTATTTTAAAACTTATAACATGGGAGAATATATATAACACAATTGACCATCATGACCACTTTTAAGTTTACATTTCAGTAGTGTGAAGTACATTTACATTGTTGTACAACCATCCTCACCATCCATCTCCAGAGCTCTTTTCACCTTGCAAAACTCAAAGTCTATATCCACGAACAACTCCCCATTCTCTTCTTCCCCTAGCCCCTGGCAACCGCCATACTGCTTTCTGTTTATGATTTTGACTACTCTAGGTGCCTCACATAAGTTGGAATCACACAGTATTTGGTTTTATTTTGTGACTGGCTTATTTCACTTAAATGTAATGTCCACAAGGCTTATCCATATACTAGCATATATCAGAATTTCCTTTCTTTTGGGGGCTAAATAATATTCCACTGCAAGTATGTATATGTATATATGTATATGTATGTGTATATATGTATATATGTATATGTATGTATATATATGTATTATGTACATATACATACATGCAGTGGAATATTTTTATATAAATGTATATTTAGATATAAATTATATATATATGGCCCTCTATGGGATTGGCATCTATGAATTCAACTTTAGATAAAAAATATCTAAAAATAAAAAACAGATGGTTACATCTGTACTGAATATGTACAGACTTTTTTCCTTGTCATTATTCCCTAAACAATACTGTATAACAACATATTTACATAGCTTTACATTGTATTAGGTATTATAAGTAATTTAGAAATGATTTAAAGTATTTGGGAGATGTGTAAATTATGCTGATATTACACAATAGAAGGGACTTGAGCATCTGTGGATTTTTGTGTTCCTGAGGTGTCTTGGAGTGAATCCCCCTGGATACTGAGGGAAAGCCGTATATATACTGCATTTTATTTACTCACGCATTCATTAGTGGACACTTGAGTTGCTTCCACTTTTTGGCTTGTGAATAATGTTGCTATGAAATTGATGTTCCATTTTGTTTTATGTGTGGTTCTTTTCTTTCTTTCTTTCTTTTTGAGACAGGGTCTTGCTCTGTTGCCCAGGCTGGACTGCAGTGGTACTATCAGGACTCACTGCAGCCTCAACTTCCTGGACTCAGGTGATTCTCCCACCTCAGCCTCCCAAGTAGCTGGGACTACAGGGATACGCCAACCATGCCCGGCTAATGTTTTTGTATTTTTATTAGAGACAGGGTTTTCACCATGTTTCTCAGGCTGGTCTCAAACTCCTGGCCTCAAGCGATCTACCTGCCTCAGCCTCCCAAAGTGCTGGGATTACAGGTGTTAGTTACTGAACCTAGTTCTTTTTCTGTATACAAGAAAAGCAACACCTGCCTCTTGAGACTTCTAGTTTACTATTTTGGGAGATCCAGGAAACAATTCTTTTTGAGCTCAATGTAGAACTAATAGTTTCACATTGGAAATCTGCCAATGGTTAAAACAAAACCTGAGCAATACTCCACCACTTCTTCCACCTTTAGCCAAATCAACAGAGCCAAGGAGGATTCTTGTGTTTAGTCTTGTATGTAACCTGCAAATCTTGACATTTTTCAAGATTGGGACAATACGTTGCTAGGACATTTTTTCCTATAACAATCTGGGAGTATGACAAAAAGAAATTATATGTTTTGTCAGGCATGGTGGCTCACACCTGTAATCCCAGAACTTTGGGAGGTTGAGGAGGGAGGATTGCTTGAGGCCAGGAGTTCAAGATGAGCCTGGGTGACAGAGCAAGATCCTACCTCTAACAGGAACAAGCAAATAAATTGTATATTTTTTGTGCATCTGACTCATACTATGTGAAGGGAGGTCAAATGTGAATCAGTATTTAAAATGCAAACTAATTGCACACATGGCATGGTGTGTGGAGCAACAGACAAGGTAGAATTTTAGGAAGGATGCTGAAAGAGAAAGCAACAGATCAGGAAACTCTGCTTACTACTACCTGCTAATTACACAGCTATGGACAAAACAGTTATGTAGCCTTTCCGAGTGTGTGTGTGTGTGTGTGTGTGTGTGTGTGTGTGTGTGTGTTTGAATTGGTAGAATGAAAGGCTTAGATTACATGATCTAGTGGATTAAGACCAATTAACCATAAAATTTTAAAATGATGAAGAATAGGGGTTTCTACCCTTTTTAAATATAAAAACTTTTTTAAACACAAACATATTAATAGTTCCTCTTTGGCTTTTTGAGAAACAGAAATTGGATCATGGCACTCCCCTCCTTAAAGTCTTCAGTGATTTCCTGCTGCTTTTACATCAGTATTTCTCAGCCTTTTCATTATCATCTCCCTAAAAAGCTTTTTTAGACAGTTTTTCCTAATCCACTCCACCACCCCCATGAAATCTTAACACCGCATGTACTGTAAGACCTCTTCCTCTGTATCCCTAAGAACCAATTTTTCACCCCTTTGGGGGCATTATTGCCCCCACTGAGAATGCATGCTTCCGAATAAGCTGGGAAACCCTTATTATGGACATCAAGGCCTTGCCTGAGCCAGCCCCTGCCTAGCTCCCCAGGTTCCCCCACTCCTCTTCCTCCCTTTCCTCCTCTTCCTCTGCCCCTTCCTCAGCTCCCTTCTACCCAGGTGTCCTGCCCTTCTTTTCTTTCAGTTCCCCAAGGGCACCAAGCGTTCAGGGACTTTGCACTATTTGTTTTCTTTGCCTGGAGGCTGTTTCCTTTATTTTAAATTAATTACTTTATGTTCATCTGTCTGGCCTGCAGCTTAAGTATCACTTCCCCAGAAAGTCCTGGCCCTGAACTTCCTTCTGTGTTAGATGGTTTCTGTCATTATCTCTCACAATGCCCATTTTCTTTCTAGCACGTGTTTGCATTTTCTTTCATATACTTCTTTGCATTTTTGTTATATGTCTGCCATCCCCAGTACATTGTACACATGAGGCCAGGGGTGGACTCGCTATATGTCACATCTAGTTCAGTGCCTGGCATTGTTGAAAAAAGGATTAATGAAATATTTTTGAGAAAATATGCAGTGAATAAAACTGTCCTGAACTTGGCATTGGTTTTACAGTGAATGTATACATTATTAATTACAGCAGCACCTATGTATGTATGTTATTTAAAGAAGTATTAGCTACCATAGTAGAAAAATCCTGAAATCTCAGAGTTTTAACAAAATAGTTTCTTTCTTGGTCACATAAAGTCCAGTTGGCAGGGCTGAAGTGGGGGTGGGTGCTCTTCAAGCACCCATTCAAAGGACTGGATTGATGGAGTCTCTGCCATCTTTAACACATAACTTCCAAGGTCACCTTGGTGCCTGTATCTGGACGACATATGGGGGAAGGGAATGTTGAGAATTGCATGGGGAAATTTTCTTGGGGGTAGTCCTGGGAGTGGAATGCATCACTTCTGCCCACGTCCACTTCTTGTATTCTTTACTAGGCTCAAATCTGTAGGGTCCCATTCCCTCTTATCCCTCCGCAAGAAATCAGTTTCATGGTCATACCTCCCAGCAAGGGAGGCTGGAAGGATAGCTATGCGCTTAGGAGGTCACACAAACTGGTCTCTGGCACATTGCGCTTGGAGAGTCATGTGTGCAAGTGCGTAGTTGATGTCTGGATACATATGGATTCACAAATGACTTTCAAGAATATAGAAATCCTAAAGAATTCCAAGACCCAGAGGATGGAAATCACTAAAAATAGGAGTGTGAGTTTTGTTTGCGGAGGTTTTTGCCCGCCTCATCATTTCAAAATTGTAAGGTAAGACATGGTGGAGTGCCGTTGAGGGGAACCAGTTAGAAATGCACTATGTGCGTCTTGACTGAACAAAGCTATTTGTTGCCCTACAGCAGTGAATCTTCCCAGGCTCTTGTGTAGCTGTATTCATAACATGAGCTGATTAGCATCTTGTCAGCTGAATGGAAGCCCAGGTGGGGTTCTGGTTGGACTGCTGGCGGCATTGTCCTTAATAAAATAGGGCCTTTCAACCAATGGGCTATTTTCAGTTCCCAAATCACCTGATAAGTCCTAGTCTTTTGATGAACTACAAATAAAAACCAGTTCTCCATCTCATAGGGGCTGTTAATCAAATAGTGTCTGTTTAGAGAGAAAAAAAGACCTATTGCATGTCTGGTTCATAATACAACAAGGCAATTGTAACTGAGCTACGACATCATGATACTGTACTTTTATCTGAGCCAAAGCTTACCTGGCCATCCTTCAGATTTGCCGTTCTTCTCGACTCCACAGGATAGGAGCAGAAATATGAGCCTGGGTACAGCTTTTGTGCAGTTTGTGGCCTCTCTTTTAACTCCATTCCTTAGCAGAAAGAAAGAATTCAGAGTTTGGTGGGTGAGGTGGGCTGCTGCATTCTTTCTATTTCAATTGTATTGAGGAGCCTTCGAGATTTTCCATTTCTGTTTTCTTTCATCGTCCATCTAGTTGTAAAAGCTAGCTGTCCCTTTGGAAAAGTTGGGGGGAGGAGACAGCATTTAGAGACAAACTACAGCCTTCAAATAGAAAATGTACATTTAAACTCTAAAATTTCAAAGAAGTTAGTTTGCAAATTGGACATTTTTCAAGAAATGTAAGTATTTTCCACATCCTGTCTCTTTCACCTGTCTTTTGTCCTTTTGCATAAGGTGCAGTCTCAGATCGGTGTTGTCCTGTTTTCTGTTTCTGATGAAGCTTTAAAGTGTTTGATTGGCATCTATCAGAAAGTTGTGGCAGCTGTGAACACTTGTGTCCAAAAGCAGATGAGGGAGGTTATGGTGACATCCTTCTTGGTTCTTTAATAGGATTAGCAAGGAGGTTTATGCTGAAATCCCATCAAGGGTCAGAGCTAGACAATGAGGGAGCTCCCAAATCCATGGATCCGTCATTTGGCAAAATCTTTACAGCAGTGCTGATTGGCAACAAGCTGGTGAATAATCATCTTCCCATGTGTATTTTCAAAACTGCCTCATTTAGAGCAAGACCACAACGTAGAGGCTGTGTGGAAATGGCTCAATGGGACCCCTGCTGTTTGGAGACTTTGAGTTGCAGGTCATTCAAATCCACCTGTGCACAAGCTTGGCTTGCCTGCATCTGGCAACGTGCCATTTCCTGCGGGTTTTGTTGTGGGTCTTCCCCCAGATAGAGGATCTCTGTTCAGAGCAATGCTAATTGGGTGGGATTTCAGGAGCCTCTCAGCCAACCATGAGCTCAAGCAGTTCTTTCTTGCAGCTGTACTCGATTATGTTTTTAGCTGCCACTGTTAATGAGTCAAAAGCCACATCTGTTGAGAGCTGGGCTGGCACTTCCAGGGCGGTCGGCCACCTTTCCATCAGTTGTTCCAAAGATAGTCCTGGGTAGGGAGCAGATGAAACTGAATGTAGGGTGTTTGGTTCTGTGAGGCTGTTTTGAGGAGGAAAAAAGGGAGAAATGATTGAATTTGCCATTGAGTGGCTAGCCAGTACGTGTTATATCTCTTATGCTTTTCTGTCCTGGTTGCTTTTATTTCAATTAGAAAGTATTCGTGGTAAACTCATTTTTCGCTGAAGGTGCAGTAGAGCTATCTCTCTGAGTTTTGAAGACTTTTCCTGTGGAATCTTTCATTCCTTGGTTGATTTCTGAAGCTGAGACTTTGGAAAAGATGACAGGAATAAACTTCCACTAAGTTTATCTCATTCATTTCTAAATCTTTTCTGTGTATTGGGCGGGGATAACTATATTCCCTTTAGTGCAGGCTATCCTGGAAAATATTTTCATTTTGAATACAGTGATCTAAGTAATCAGCTTATTACAATAGACTATTCTCCATGTTGTCCTTTTTTGAAACAAATACAAGTAAATTGCAAGCACTTTGGAATTTCTTCAGGAATCCATAATCTAGATAGCTCATCTTCTGTCATGACCATACATACGATCACTTCTCCACATTTTAGGACTCATTTCTTCAAGTGGTTTCGACTTCCTATTTTCTGGATTTGATCCATCACTTATGTCAGATCAATTAGATAGTTAAGTCCTTTGCAGAAAGGACTAAGCCTGGTCCATCATGGTTACAAAATGCCCAGCTTGAAAAACCATGCATGGTAGGTACTGCTTAGATTAAGTTGTGTGTGTTTCTTTTCAGTGCTGTAATAAATTGCCACAAATCAAGTGGCTTAAAACAAGAAAAAAATATTTTCAGGAATCCAAAATAAAAGTTTCAGCAGATGCCATGATCTCTCCTGTGGCCCTGGGAGAGAATCTGTTCCTTAATGCTTCTGGGATCTGTTAGCTTTCAGCATTCCTTAGTCTTCCTTGGCTTGTGGCTATATCACTCCACTCTCTGCCTCTGCCTTTATAGCACCTTCTCCTCTGCATGTGTCAAATCTGTCTCTGCATCTCTCTTGTGATGGCATTTGAGAACTCACTGGAATAATCCAAGATAATCTCATCATCTGAAAGTACTTAACTTACATATGCAGAGACCCTTTTTCCAGAGATAGGGCAGGGCATATTTTTGGGAGCCTCATCAGTCTACCACACGCATGGATGGATTCTGCATAATATTGTGGTCAGTCATTGGATCTTCATTTAGGCACCTGTATTAGTCCATTCTCACACTGCTATAAAGAAACACCTGAGACTGAGTAATTTATAAAGAAGAGAGGTTTAGTTGGCTCACAGTTCTGCAGGAACTACAGGAAGCATGGCTGGTGAGGCCTCAGGAAACTTACAATCATGGCAAAAGGCAAAGAGAAAGCAGGCTCATCTTACATGGTTGGAGCAGGAGGAAGACAGAGAAAGAAGAGGTGCTACACATTTCTAAACAACCAGAATTCATGAGAGCTCACTGTCATGAGAACAGCAAGGGGGAAATCCACCATCATGGTCCAGTCACCTCCTACCATGCACCTCTTTGAATATTGGGGATTACAATTTGACCTGAGATTTTGGTGGGGACACAAATCCAAACCATATTAACACTTAACCTCAAAGATACTTGATTCTGTTTCATTTTTGGTGGGCTGTTTGGTTCAAATCACTTCCTTTTTAATATCCTCTTCTTCTTGTTTCTTTTGTCTTTACAGTATTAACTTATCTGCAGTGAAAATGGCTCCCACTGCAGTGGAAATGACTTTGATATTGGCAGTCTGTGTCATTAATAATGAATTTTACATGTTGTTTGGGACTGAGGACAAGGCACTATCACCACTGAAACTAATCAGGAAGCTGTATGTGGTGTCCAAAGTGGGTTTATTGTACATATATAGGTTAGATGGCATCAAAGTCTTATTGTTAAGGTAATTCCCCCATAAACTCAGCTTCTGGCATTTTACTCTGTAAGCTTTATTCCTGTCTTTAAATTCACTTCCTCTAGAATTTCCAGTTCCATAATTCTTCAAATCTCTGGGACATACAAGCCCTATTACTTCCACCTTTTCATGACCCTGTTTCCCTCCTTGGCTAGCTAAAATGCTTTGTCAAAGTGTTATAATCACTTCCTCAACTTCCTGCTCTCTCTTTGGTGCACTCACTTGTTTAAGTCTTAACACAGCTTAATTCTACCTGTGCAGATGAATGGCTTGATTTTGATTCATGACCACTGTCCTCAAGTGGGTTTGCATGCTGCTCAACTATGATGCCAAATTTCCCAAAGTCCATCCATTCTCCCACTCCCTTGGATGAATATTTTGTAGCTTTTTTTCATCAGACCTGCCACGTTTCTTTCTCTATCCCTCATAGCTTCTTATTTCATGGAGAAAATAGCAGTTATCAGAAAAAAAGTCTACATTTTCCCCACCTGCCTGCATCTAGTTCATGTATTCTGACATACCTCCAGTTGTGATGGATAAACTACCCATTTTCCTGACAAAGACCCATCATTCTACTTGGCGCCCCAGACTCCATCCCCATTTGCCTATTCAAGGATATTCTTCTAATAATTCTTCCCCTCTCTCTGCATCCTATTTCCTTTTTTTTTTTTAAGAAAACTTCTATATTGTTTTAAAAAGTTAAAAAAAAACTTTCCCTGTAAACATATTGTTATTCCATCTTAAAAGCCCTCTAGCTATTCTCTACCCCTTCAGTTATCTCTTGTATACTACAGTTATTTACTATTTATTCTTCTCTTATTATCTCTTGAATGGATTGCAGTAAAACTTTCACAGTATTTCTCCTCAGAAACTGCTTTTACAAGGCCATCAGAAAAATGGCCTTCATATTATTAATATTACCAAATGTAGTGGACAGGTCTCCATCCTCATTTCACTTGATTTATCATTTCAACACACACAGTCATGCCCTCTTCCTGGAAGCCTTTGATCATGTGGCCTCCAGAACCCCACACCCTCTTTTCCTCCTGCCTTACGGGTTGTCCCTTCTGTCCCCATGCTCCCCCAGCACCAGTTCTTGGACACTTTCATTTTTCCCACACCTACTCCTTGGTGTAACTTACTTTCACTCAGTATCATGGCTTGAAATACTATTAAGACTCTAATTACCTAGATTTGTATCTGTAGCTGAGAAGTTTCCTCATGCATTCACTACCTATTTAGCATTTCTACATGAATATTTAATAGGCCTCTTACCACGGCTAAAACTGAATTCCTGTTCCCCCTGCTCCCACTCCCCCAAAAGCAAAATAAAACAACATGCTTCTCCCAGAGCCATTCCCATATCATTGAAAGGGAACTTAGTTCTTTTATTTGCTCAGGTCAAAAATGTTGTAGTTGTTCTTGACTCCTCTATTTCCCTCACACCCTTTGCCTGATTTACTATTAATAGCAATACCTCTAGCTGCACTATCTATAGGTGCAGATGCACCATCTTGGTTCAAATGATCTACATCTTGCCTGGATTATTAGAAAAGTGCTTTATACTGGTCTCAACTTCTGCTTGTATCTACCTTCAGTCTTGGCTAAGTAAAGCATGCAGGTGATCCTATTAAACATGACTCAGGCCATGCTACTCCTGCTTAATGACCTCCTGTGCTTCCCATCGCCCACATGGCTTATAAGGCCTGATTTATCTAGCCATCTCTCTGATCTTCTCACCTACCAGTTTCTCCTTACTTACTATTCTCTAGCCTCACTGGTGTTTGCTGTTCTTCTAACATGTCAAGTGTGCTTCTACCTCAAGGCTTTTGTATTTAGGATTTAGCTCTTAGAAAAGAAAACAAAAATAATATCTTCATTTACTCCCGTTTCTACTGCCCTGATTTGGGGCCAAGTGTGCATGTGTATGCAATTTTTACTCTAAGTGTAATTTCCTTGCTATTTGTTAAGTAAAATCTATTTCTTTAAAAAAAATTTTTCAGATAGAGTGAAATTGTGGGTAAAAATCTATTTATATATGGAATGAATTTACACATGAGACCGTGGTGCCTTATGTTATTTTACAGACTTATTATGTATCTCCTTTGCAATTTCACGTAATAATTGAAATTTTTGTTTACTTATGCTTTTAAAAAAATCACTGTAGTCCATTTTTAAATTATGAATCTTTTGTCTCTACCTGCTAGGCACTATTGAGGTAGAAGATTGCATTCCCCCTAACATCAGTGGAAGTTCACAGATGACAGGGGCCATGGTTATGACCAAGTCCTCTCTCATCCAGAGCCTCTGAGAGAAGGAACACAGGCTGGGTGACCTCAGGTGAGTCTTGTAGCCTCCGTTTCCCTTCCGTAAAGGGAGAAGGTTGAACCAGTTGATCTCTGAGGTCCTTTCCAGCCCTAACAATCTGTGAATGTGGGCAGGGCCGCCCCTCAAGCCATAAATACCTGCTGTATTATATCGTGTATCTCCCTTTTCCTACCTGTTCTTTGCCAGCTTTCATGTTAAATTTTCCCACCACACAGGAACACCAGAGGCAAGAGGCTTACAGCAGGTATAACCCCTGCCTGCTGCCAAATCTCTCCCCAACCTCTCCCCATCCACTGCCTGCATGGATGGGGGCTTTTGCCAGAAATTGGCCTGCTTTACTCCCCTTCCACAAATAAACTTTAAAGTACTCCCTTGAAGAGTGAGAAGCTGCCAGTGGTACTGGCAGTGAGTTTTATAATTATTTCTTGATATTTTCCATGTGGCTTTTGGTCTGAGGGCAGCATGTTTGGGTTGGGTTGTTGGAGAGGTTTCCCATGGACATGGTTTTATACCTGCCAGCCATGCAGGATGCAGCGTGGTGGGGGAGCTCCTTGCTCCACTGGCCCTCCACTAGCCAGTCCGTGATGGCTATCTCTGCAGCCCCAACCTTTGTCAGCCTGTCTGCTATTGTTGGTGCCTCACCCATGGCTGCTGCAGAGAGCCTCAGACTACTCAGCTTAGAAACGATAAGCTGGCTGTTGAAAGCATCTTCTCTAAAATGACGCTGCAGATAGTGATGAAGGATAATCAGAACAGCACACTGCAGTGGGCCCTGCCCAGTGTTGGCCCGATCATTCATCCTCACAATAGCCATTTCAGGGGAGGCTTTATCTGCATTTTTGGAAGGAGGGTGACTGAGATCTTGATCAGCAATCAGTACAAAGTTGAACTAAATTGGAATGCAGACCTTTCTGCCTTCACTGTACATGTTCTCTTTGCTGCTCCATACTGCCTCTCAATATAGCCAGTGCTAGACTTAGATCCCTGAAGGGCAACTAGATTTTGATAGTTGATCAGAAGCCCAGATCTAATTCTATAACACGGTTTCTATGGGATAAAAAATGGATTCCTACTTTTAAACACACTTACAAACTTCGGTAGTATTAAGCCTTTTTAGATGGAGGGGAGGCTTGCTATGCTTGTTGACTTAAATTCCATGTTAATCACTCAGGTACCTCTTAAAATATTAAGACAGTGAGGTTAGTCGAGAATTGGCCTACCGTGCATCGCTGGCCATATATTACGTTCCTCATCTCTCTCTCTTGCTTAAAATAAAAATTAAACACTCTTCTACCAACAGCAACAAAACATACAACTAGAGATTAGGAATGAGGAAGACTCTAACACTTCCTTTTAAAACGCATGGATCTTGAGGTTTGAATCAAAATGATAGTGTTTTACATTCACGTCTGTTTAATTGTGACACAGTACACCTGCTTGCTCTTAAGAAGAGAAGTAACAGGAGTATGAGGAGGGGGGAAGGTGACGTGGACACCCAATAACTCTTCTCCAGTGATATCCTGATGAGTTAAGCATAAATGAATCAGAAACAGATGGATTTTTTCCCCCTTGAAATACACATGGGTTTAAAAACCAAGGGAAAATATGCTTGGAAAAAAATGTTCTTTGTTAAAGTCCAAATGTTTGAATTATAATTTAAGATTTTCATAGGTTCCAGCAAGTAGTTGTGTGCACTCATCTCTAATTTAGATGGGGTGTGTGCATAAGCTGAGCGTTTAAACTATTCCATGGAGCTGCTGTCAGGGAGGCGTAACAGTCCTGTAAAATGACATAAGGCACAAGGGCCTTATGTGCAAACTCGTTTCACATGGGTTCTTGGGTATTGAGTAACATGAATTTCGTGTAATTTGAGTCTTGAAAATTTCATAAGGTTTTACCTCAATATTTGCGTGTGAAAGTGGAAACAATTTCAAAGAGATACCTCCAGGTACTATGCCGGGCGTCTTTACTGTCCATCCTCCTGCCAAGGGTGCGATGTCATCTCCGTGACTTTGTCCTTAACTCATTCTTCTTCACTGTGTCAGGTTTGACTGAAGCCAGTATTCCCTATAATTTGTTCCACTAGCTGCAGGTGTTCCTGTGAACTTTGACTTAACTTGGACTTCACTGTAAAGTAGAAAACTGCAGAACGGTGTCAGTTGGGTATGAGGAAAGCCCCCGACCAAACAAAAGCTAGGTATGAGGAGAGATTTCCCAGTCATCTTCCTCTGACAAGGTCCTTCATTGTTTTCTTGGCTTACCTTGTCATGGAATCTTTGAGGAACTCTGGGAATGGTGACCTTTCAAGAGCACATTTTTCCTAATTATGAAGCTATTAACTCTGAGCAGATTCACATTGTGTTTCCTGACTCTCCATGGCTTTCCCCTGATACTTCTGCCTGAGTATCTTGTCATCATCTTAAGCTGGACATAGAGAAAACCTTTTTGTCTTGTTTTGACAAGTCATTAAGCAGCTTCTCTGCTTAATGCCTCTGTGCCTGTTGGGAGGGAAAATATCCCTCCTTACATTTATGGCCTCTCCACACTGAACTCCTATCAAATTCTTTCATTTCATTCTCTCAAGTATCCATCGGTTCCCGCTTATACTTTTTGCATGTGTAGCTTGATGCCGTCCACTCATAGCTTATTTATACAGTTCACAATAACTGCCTTGCTTCCTTTCAATCTCTGGAAAATTATCTTTATCTCCAAACCATCTTTATCTTGTTTCTTACTTGGTCCCTGCCCTTTCTCTGGTAAACTATTTCTTTTAGCATGAATGTGGTGTTACCTAACCTTGAAAGCCTCCCTTCATTAGAAACATTTTGTTTTTGACTCTCATAACCACCATCTAGTGTCCAGCTGGATTTTTTGTTCTAATCAAACTAGTCTGTTCTTGGGTCCCCTTTCTACCTTTTTTTTTTTTTTTTTTTGGTTCATGAATTATGTTTTATGCTGTATTCAATGTCTAAATACTGACATTTTCACCTCATTAGTGTCTTTTCATCTCATTCAGAAATCTCTAATATTCTTTGAGAAAATAATGTATACTTGGTTGGTAACAATGATGTATGACTGTTGACATATAAAATTCCACCTCAAGGGAAGCTTGAGCTCCTATAATGATTATAATGACCATATGAATCTTGCTGGGATTTTAATTTTTTCAGCTGGATTTTGATTTTGATGTTCCGCCTCATTCATTCATTCTCTTACTTTATTTATTGAACACACTACTCCCATACTATATTAAACACTTAGGATAAAATCATGAATCATATGTGACCATGTTCTTGGAAAGTACATAATCAGAGAAACACAGGCATGTATAAATCATAGTAGAGTATATCCACTATGATGAATGTTTTAATGGAGTCCTGAGAGGACATGAAGTGGGGAGTGAAAGAGTCAGTTAAGGAAAGGGAGGGTGTCTTTGAGGAAGTGACATTGGACTTGAGCCTTCTTGGCTGAGTGAGGTCATGGGGAGAGCCAGAGTGTTGGTAGAGAATAGCACTGAGAGGCATGGAAGCATGGGAAAGGAGGGCATGTTGGGGGGAAGATGAAACAATAGGTATGGTTAGAATGTAGGGTATGGTAGGAGCAGTAGCAGGACATAGTCAGGTGGTAGGTTAGACCAGATTCGTGACCATACTGAATCATATCTCAAGTTTCTGGAGGTTGCTTAATGCTTTTGTTTGCATGTGTGTTTGTGTTTTAGCATAATGAAATGATACAATTTGTTTTTGAGGTTGTAACTTTTACATCATTGTAGAGGGTAGATTTGAGAAAAGAGAACTGGGGAGATGATTTGGGAGGGTGTTCCAAAGATCCAGGTGGGAGACAATGAGGGCTTGAAGTGGGCTGTGGCAGCAGGGAATGGAAAGGACAAACTTCTTAACAAAAGAATTCAGTGAGCGATTGAATTCAATGGCCAAGTAGAGAGAAGCAGCTGATGAATCTAGGAGACATTGTATGAATGGCAGGACAATTTACAGAGATAGGAGGACAGGAAGTAGAACCAATTTAGGGTGGGCAGATAGCATCTACTTTTTGACCTGTTGAGTTGGAATTGGCTAGGAGGCATCCAACCAAAGCTGCCTGGAAGGCATTTGGAAATGCAAGATGGGGGCCAAAAGAAGGAGTTTGCATTAGAAATAACGACTTGTGTAACAAACCTGCACGTTGTGCACCTGTACGCTAGAACTTAAAGTATAATAAAAAATTAAAAAAGAAAAATAACGACTTATCATGTCTTTAGGCTCCCATAGCCTGAAGAGTGGTAGATTTTTATGCACTTAAGGAAAATTCTTAAGGGCGGTATCGCTTATGCCTGCATTGCTCTTATTTCTCTCAGATATTTTCACATTTCCTAGACAAATTTTTCCGTGAACATCTCTTCTGCAGCTACATATTGTGATGCTGACTCTTTTTTAGGCCTTAACTTGAGACCTTTTAGAGAGAGAAGAGTTTCATGTTTTATGCCATTTTGAAGTTGCAGTTCTGTGGCTAAGCATGTTTTTCTCTGCATTGTAAAGGAGAGAAGTCAAGCACATTTCTTTTGGTTTAGACATTTCAGACAGGTGATTTCACAGATATTGTGTCTCGAAAATCTTCCCATTCTTCTCTTTATCTCATTGGGTAAATTGGAAACTTCTAATTTACCCAATGAGATAAATTTGGATTATCAATTTGAAGTTATAAAAATTCATGCTTCAGTTGCCAGCCACAGCAGCCAGTGTTGTACTTAGCTGGTGTTACTTAAAAAGGCTTTGAGCATTAATCTGGTTTTTGAATACTTGTAGTTTATTTCTTAATTGAAGAGACCATATTCTATACAGTTTCAGTATAGTATCTCTAAATGTTCTTAGTTGATACAATCTCTACCATTTATCCTATAAATGGAATCTCCTGTGTGATACAATCTCTACCATTTATCCTATAAATAGACTCTCCTGTGTCCTACTATCAAACATCTGTCAGGCCTCATTTTTCAAAGAGCTTTTGAGTGTAGAGTCAGGGGTAGCATTAAATACTTAATAACCAGTATAGTCATATGTATGTGTAAGTGTTTGGATTTATTTAAAAATATACTGCGTCTTAGTCTGTTCAGGCTACTATATAACAAGCTACCAGTAAGACTGATTGGCTTACAAACAACAGAAATTTATTTCTCACAATTCTAGAGGCTGGGAAGTTCAAGATCAAGGTGCTAGCAGTTTTGTGGTTTGATGAGGGTCTACTCCCTCAGGATTCATAGAAGGCTGGCTTCTCTGTGTTCTCACATGGTAGAATGGGTGAGGGAACTCCTTGGCATCCCTTTTGTAAGGACATCCTAATCGCCTACCAAAGGCCCCACCTCCTACTACCATGACATTGGAGGTTACGATTTCAATATCTGAATTTTGAGGGGACACAATCATTCATTATGTAGCTGCTGCCGTACAAATATAGATTCCATTCACCTATATAAGGTATATAATAGGCAAATTCATAGAGACAGAAGGTAGAATAGAGGTTACCAGGGGCTGGGGGGATAGAGAGTTATTGTCTGATGGGTGCTGAGTGTCTTTCTGGGATGATGAAATAGTTCTGCAAATGGGTAGTGATGTGGTGCGTATGCAACATTGTGAATATAGTTAATGCCACTGAATTGTATACTTAACAAATATTACCATGTATTACCTAGGTATGAAATATGCCTCATGAAAGTACTGCTCAAATTATTCATTAGATCATTTCTAAGTTATCTGTGGATACCTAGAAATTATCAGTGTAATCTTTTGTTTCATAAATCATGTCACTGTCTAAGCTCAGATGTGACACAGGGAACAGCATCAGATGCTTCCAAGCTTCTAAGTTCCCCATTAAATTGACAGTCAGTTGGGTCTCTGGAACTGGTACTTTGTTATAGCTGAAAAATGATTGGATGATGCTCACCTAGAAGCCAGTCCTTCCCACATGGCCTAGGAAGAGTTTGTACTTTGGCCTGCACCAAAATATCAGTACCAACCTGCCAGCTGTCACCCCTTACACATGCTCTGAAACACACGTGCCCTTGCTGCTCCCAACACCTGTGGAGTTTCAGCAGCCATGAGAAGCCACTCACATCTGTGCTGGCACCACTCCAAGGTCTATTACCTGCTTTCCTGGCTGCCACTGGTGACATAATTAGGTAGTTTGTAGTCTCAATAAATATAGGATTTCTTTTTACCAACTGGTATGGGAATATTTCAGTATTTTAATCATCAGTACATTCCATCTGAATGTCAACCTTGGTTGCATACTACAATGTACTTCTTTTTTTGTTGTTTGTTTAATAAGACAGGATCTCATTGTGTCACCTAGGCTGGAGTGCAGTGGCAGGATCATGGTTTACTGCATCCTCAATCTCCTGGGCTCAAGTGATCCTCCTGCTTTAGCGTCCCACGTAGCTGGGATTAGAGGTGTGCACTATTATGCCAGGCTAATTTCTTTCTTTTCTTTTCTCACCTCTTCTCTTTTGACAGAGTCTCACTATGTTGCCCAGGCTGTTCTCGAACTCCTGGGTTCAAGCAATCCTCTCACCTTGGCCTCCCAAAGTGCTGGGATTACCGGTGTGAGCCACTGAACCCAGCCTGCAATACACTTAAGAGTTTATAGTAACAATGTTCATAAAAAGTAGCTTATAATGGCTTATTCCTTAAAGATTAACATATAGCTGGACTTGGCCTGGATTCCATGTTGAATTCTTGTATTTTGGGTAGTTTAGAAGTATTGCTATTGGTTTTCAGATGGGGTAAAGATCATTCTCACCTTATCACAGGTTGAGGTAGAGATAATTTTTCTTGACTTCCTAAATAATCTTTCCTGAACCTTGTGGGCAGGATAGTGCCAAAGTTCCTGTTTAAAGTATTTTGATGTTTGATCTGGGCATAGACTCACTTGTTTTGTCTCTTTTCTACGTGGTATGAATAGCTTATGAGTTATGAATTTGAACCATTTTAGAAATATGAAAACTCCTCAGTTCCTTTCCCTAGAGACCTTCCTCATGGCTTCACGAATATGGATTCTTATGTGTACTATTTTACTTTAAATTCTATTAGTATCTGTATTAGGCTGTTCTTGCATTATATAAATAAATACCTGAGACTAGGTAATTTATAAAGAAAAGAGGTTTAATTGGCTCACAGTTTTGTAGGCTATACAGAAAGCATGGTGCAGCCATCTGGTTGGCTTCTGGGGAGGCCTCAGGAAGCTTACAGTCATGGCAGAAGGTGAGCAGGGAACAGGCACATTACATGGCCACAGCAGGAACAAGAGAGAGAGGGAGTTGGAAGAGAGGTGCCACACACCTTTAAATGATCAGATCTCATGAGAACTCACTATCACAAAGACAGCACCAAGCCATGAGCAATCCACCATATGATCCAAACACCTCCCACCAAGTCCCACCTCCAGCACTAGGAATTACAATTCAACACTAGATTTAGGTGGGAACAAATATCCAGTGTATATCAGTATCTTTTAGAAAATCTTCTGCCCCATGTGATTTTTCTGTATGTTTATAATTCTTTGTGTTGAAAGATAAGCTTGTGTGTGTGTGTGTGTGTGTGTGTGTGTGTACAAACAGAATTAAATGAAATAGGATCTCTCATGACCACCACACCCAGCTATTTTTTTCTTTTCTTTTTTTTTTTTTTTGAGTAGAGATGAGGTCTTCTATGTTGCCCAGGCTGGTCTCAAACTCCTGGGCGCAAGTGTTTCTGCCACCTTAGTCTCCCAAAGTATTTGGATTACAGGCATAAACCCTCATGCCAAGCTGACCTTAATATTTTTGACAGAAAACATATTTCGTCAATTGGTACTCAGGTATCTAAGTCCAAGAACATTCTGGTAAATGGAAAATATTTTTAGTTCCATATTTTTTCATAATGAAATGTATAATTATTTCACCCTCCAATGAACTTATCATCTTTGGATCTCCATTTAGAAGATATTCTTTACTAAATATTTTTGTAAGAAAGATCTATTTGTGATCCTTTTTTATGTTTGGCTAAATTTAGAGGCTGTGAAACTTTAGGCCTTCTGAACTTTTTTCATTCTGTGGTTGAATGAAAATTTTCTAATTAAAAATAGGAATTCTTTAGGAATTTCATCAAAAGGTTCTTCCCACCAGTAGGAGCTATTATTCCAAAGTGAAGTTTGAGAATTTCAAATTAAATCTTGCATACTATTTGAGGAGCTCTCACCATTGGATTATTTCAGTTGCTCCCTTGCATTTGTAGGGAAATTTCTTAATTTCGAGGTCTTCCTGTTTGCAAGCTTTGGTTTCATAATTGCAATTTGCTAAAAGCTTTGAAAACTTAAGTGTTTTGACATTTCGTTGATTGCATTTTGATTACTTTATTAAAGCTTTCTACTTGATTTTGAACAGAATGCATTAAATTCAGTGGATTTGTGTACAAAAATAGATCAATACCATCATAGGACACTAGGGTTGATTTACAAAATAGTTCTATAAGTTTTCTAAAATCCAACCGATGATAAAGGAGCAAAGAGATAGAATACACATTGCCTGGTAGAGGCATGTATAAGCATATCAACTTTGCCACCAAAATGTTGTTTATAGTTGCTTTAACTGTGTGTGCATATAAACTACATAGCTATATATATTTATAGTTAACTATATATACATATATAGTTATATATAGTATACACTTACATATATAAAGCAATTAAAAACACAATCTGCTAAACTGGTATGTATGTGTTTGTGTACATATACAGTTAAAATAACTAATGTAATGAAAAATTGTAAGGCATTTACCTTATACACACACACACACACACACACACACACACACACACACACACCCTACTATGCACTTGGTAATTTTGTAAACTATAGCTATTTTGATTAGGAGACTATCACAGTTTGGGCACAATTTCAAATTATTTCAACCCTATGTGTTTCTTAATTTAGTAAAAACCATGTTTTTACTAGGATGCTGTATTCTACTAAATTTTTGTTTTATATTTGCATTACAAAAACAAATACTTTTATTTTCAGTGATAAGTTTTTAAACTGAATTAAATTGCAACTGCAATTGCAATATTGTCAGCTACTTAAGACACGGTGAACTTCCCAAAGCTTTAGTCTAGTCTAGAGAGTGAATGAGGAAGCAAATGATTATTGGCATTTATTTAACTGACTTTTTTGAAGCATCTGATGACAGTGATTATTCAACTGTTTGCAAACCTGTGCTAATGAGTCAAGCATCCAGTTAATGGTATTGCTTCACTTTTCTTATGTGCATAAGAAATCTTGGAATTGAAATAGGTGAAATTAATTTAGGAGAACAACTATGCTGCCTGAACAAAAAGTCATTCATCAAAGAGTGATGGATTAAACACACCTTCTGCAGCTGCACATGATACACCATCTTCAGGCACCATCTTCCAAAAATAACTACCAATTTTTGAAGCAGACATTGATGCTTCTTGGGCAGATTGTGGTCATGTGATCAGTGATGCACTGTGGCTCCAGTGGTGGGTGGTAAATATTGACAAACATTTTGTTCAAGTTACATGCTCATCATCAATTTTCTTTCGAAATGGAAACTCAATGCTTAATTTTTCACTAAATATGTATTTTCAGTTTTTGAGCTTATTGCTGCTGGGAGGGTTCATCGCAATATTACAAAACATTACCACAAAATAAATAAATAGTCATAGCTTTCCACCACAATATATGATAAAACCACTGTAGCAAGAGTGTTCAGACTCCTCTCTGCATGTTCTTCAGCAGGACTGACTGCAAGACCTTTATTTCCTACACACATTTTACAAATACCAAATTTGTGCTTCTCTGCATTTTCCATTGCTCCAGTTGACTGGTGAATTAGCAGCTTCATGCCTTTTGCTGTTAGGGCATGTGAGTGGTTTGGGGAGCAGCGTAGAATACTTATCCCATCACTATTTGAGATCAGGAGTAGCTGTCTGAAGCCACTGGTATGAAAATACACTTCATTTTATTAGGGAGTGCTGTGTATACTGCCCTTGCAAGTAAAGCGTCAGTTGAGTTAAGATAGAAAAGTGTCTAGAAAACAGCATCCGTTGAATACTAGTTGTTTCTAGATTTAACTATGTGTTACAGTGATAACTTTGTTGACAGCCGGAGTGTCTCCCATACTAATAGATAAGTCCATGGCAGAAATAAGTACAAAGTGGTTTATTGTGATGTTAAAAGAAACTGGAAACTAGTTAAACCATCCTGGTTTAGGTTAATGCAAATGCTAATAAAAAGACTTTTAAAATTAAAACAGCAACAGTAGGACAAATGTAATGGTCAGGATGCCAGGACTA
The DNA here is from genome assembly GCF_002776525.5 of Piliocolobus tephrosceles. NCBI lineage: Eukaryota > Metazoa > Chordata > Mammalia > Primates > Cercopithecidae > Piliocolobus > Piliocolobus tephrosceles. Next base: position 61,984,748 of record NC_045447.1, on the reverse strand, counting down.
TAGGTGTAAACCAAGACTATTTCTACCAGCTGGGACATGTGATTGTGCTAATTATCAGTAATCCTCTCTATAAGGTTGATATTACCACTCCCTTTATGTGGGAAGAAATTGAGGCTCAGCCAGTTTAAATACCTTATCGAGGATCAGATAGCTTGTAAAAAAAAAAAAAAAAAAATCTGTATGATTCTGAACGTTTATCCCACTGTAAGAGGGATATAGTGGCCATTCTAGTATCTGAAAACCTTAAGTATAGAATGAAGATACAATGTTAAAGAATATATAGCTCCTCAATAATTGCTGATATTTTAAAAAACATTTAAAATACACGTAAAGGCTCCTTATGGAGCCTTTATGTTGTACGCAAGATAATTACATAAGAGGTTAAATTTTGAAGATTTTTGCAGAGAGGGCATCATGGAGCTCAGAGGCTCAGTGGTAGAAGTGAGGGAGGCAGTCTCCTAGGGACAGAGTCAGGAGGTGGTAGCCAACCCTGAGTGTGAGAGAGCAGAGATATGAAGGGCTTGCCTTGTAAGTTTGCCCAGAAAGTACTGAAGGGCAGGTCAGTTGGTCAGAGGAAAAGTAAATTAGGTTATCTCCACTATTAAGCAGGGCTTTGGAAGGAGAGTGAGGGTCTTGTATTCAGAGTTCAAAGGAAAGACACCCCAAGACTCTAAGGAGAAGGCTAGTTGATTGGAGTTTTTGCTTTTCCCTTTTATTAATCAACATTTTGTAACTGAGACCGTCATTTTGTTCAGAATCCTGAACCCTCCAAGCCAGACCAGCCTAGTTCTCAATGCTATGAACACAATGACATGTTTCTGGTTTACTCCTCACAGGCAGCACGGTAGTGGAAACCTGAGGCCCTTTCTCATCTTTCTTCTCCAAGACTGACAGGATCAGTCCCCGGATTATCTCCCGCGCTTCCCACAGCAACGCGCGCGCTAGTGTGTGGCTTCCATCTCTTTGTAAAGATAGCCAGGTCGATTTCCAGGTCTGTGACGTGATTTCCTGAAAAGCTTGTAAATGTAGAACCACTCTTTGATTTGACAGCAAAACATGGAAAAGCAGGCTCCACCTCGAATTGTGTTACATGCTATTACCATAGTGCTTTTTTTTTTTTTTTTTTTTTTTTTTTTTTGAGACGGTGTATCGCTCTGTCACCCAGGCTGGAGTGCAGTGGCCCGATCTTGGCTCACTGCAGCCTCTGTCTCCTGGGTTCAAGCAATTCTCGTGCCTCAGCCTTTGAAGTAGCTGGATTTATAGGCATGCACCACCACTCCCAGCTTATGTTTTTGTATTTTTGGTAGAGATGGGGTTTTATCATGTCTGGAACTCCTGGCCTCAAGTGATCTGCCTGCCTCGGGCTCCTAAAGTGCAGGGATTACAGGCGTGAGGCACTGCATCTGGCCTGTGTTCTTGAATTTTTAGAGAGACTTCAGAATTATATTTAAAAACAGAAAAGAAAAAACATAGTACAGTATTTTACAGTACAATAGTACTAGAAAAAACTTACATACCTACCACCTAGAATTAATATAAATTACATTTTGTTACATATTTTATTAAAAAATTAAAGATAGTAGGGAAGTCCTCTTTGAACTTTTCCAAATCCTATTCCTATCCTTTCCCAGAAGAAACTGCTAGTGTGCATTTCGTGAGTTTCCTTCCACCTCTCTTTTTATACTTTTATCAAATATGTGTATGATTGTATATATTTTAAAATGTAAATATTTATATATATTATATATACTACACAAAGCACCCTCTAAATATGTCACACTATAGTTTTATGATCTCTCATGCTGATACATAAGAGAACTGGTTCATGAATTTTAATGGTTGTATAATATTTCCATCATACAAATATATCAGAGTTTATGCATTTCTCTACTGATAAACATATTAGATTTACACCCATCAGAGTCACAGCTGAAAATAGATGGCACACTCATGCTGGGTAACTAGGGTGAATTTAATAAAAGGACTATTTACAACTATGTGGGTAATGTTTCAGAGTATAACAAACACTATAATAAATACTGCATGCAATATAAAGGCCCCATAAATGCAATGTCCCAGGGAAGCAACAGTACACCTATTACCACCCCTAGGCTTGACCCAGGGTTATTGTTTCCTAGAGAGAGCTGTCTAGAGAGGCCTCACACAAGTCATGGCCTTCATAAAGATGCAGCTACCTCCCCAAGATTCCTCTAAAAGAGAAGGTGAAAGCAAGCACCTTGATGGCATTCTCTTCCTTCCCTCCATCTTCCTGGTGGGGCATCCCATTGGATAGGTGAACTCGCCTGGAACACAGGGATCAAGGGACTCCTTAGGGATTAGCTCCTGGGGCACAGGGCATCATGGAGAGGGATGAATTGTGGATCTGGAAGGGTAAAGAGATGGGTGGCAGATGGTCGTTTCATATACTCTGCAGCCGTAGACAGTGCTTCAGGGCGATTTTTGTCATGAATCCCCATGAGTCTTCCCGGAGTTACTCCAGAGTGTCCATGTAGAAGTGGAGTTGCCTAGTCTTTGGCATACATTCTTTTTTTTTTTTTTTTAACTTTCTGCGTATTGCCATCTTGTCCTCCCAGGTGGTTGTATCTTACTAGCTCTCCAGGGGAGTTTCTTTCTCCCACATCCTAATCATGCTATTTTTACCAAAATGGTGAGTTTTAAATTGTATCATAACATGGTTTTAATGTACATTTCCTTGATTATCTATGAGGCTGAATTCTTTTCTCTAGGTTTCTTGAATATTCTTTTATTTTCTTGTGTTTTACTATTGATAACCATTACTCTTTTTTTTTTTTTTTTCTTACTGAAGAATCAGTAAGTTTGTCTCTTACTGATCTGGAGGAATTCTTTATATAATTAGGATGGCAATCCTTTACTTCTAATATATGTTACAAATATTTTCTCCTAGTCTGTGGCTTATCTTTTAATTTTATGTTATATTTTGTTCGAATATTTTATATTTTATATAGTCAATGTTATCAGTTTTTTCTTTTTTCTGTTTTTAGAGACAGGGTCTCACTCTGTCACTGAGACTGGAGTCCAGCGGCATGATCATAGCTCACTGCAGCCTCATGTTCTTCCACCTTAGTCTCCAGAGTAGCTGGGACCATAGGCATGCACCACCTTGTCCGGCTAATTTTTTAATTTTTTGTAGAGATTAGGTCTCGCCAAGGTTGGGCTTGAACTCCTGGGTCTGAAGCAATTTTCCCATATCAGACTCCTGAGTTGCTGGGACAAGAGGCCTCCGTGCCTGGCTAATTTCTTTCTTTTCTTTTCTTTCTTTCTTTTCTTTCTCTCTTTCTCTCTCTCTCTCTTTCTCTCTCTCTCTTCCTCTCTTCTTCCCTTCCTCCCTTCTTCCCTCCCTCCCTTTCTTCCTTCCTTTCCTTCTTTTCTTCCTTTCTTTCTTTCCTTTTCTTTTCTTTCTTTTTTGTAAACATGGAGTCTTGCTATGTTGCCCAGGCAGGCCTTGAACTCCTGTGCTCAAGCAATCCTCCTGCCTCAGTCACCCAAAGTGCTGGGATTACAGGTGCGAGCCACCACATCCAGCCTCATTTTTTTCCTTTAGGACATATTTTAGGTCCTATTTATAAACAAATTCCTACCCTGAAATAATAAAATATTCTTATGAAATATTTTTCTGAAAGTTTTATTTTTTAACTTATAGGCCTTTAATCCATTTAGTAATTTTTTATTTACATCTAGTTGATTTTTTTATTATGGAAAATTTAGTTATTCCAAGACAGTTTACTAACTAGTCTATCACTTGCCTTCTAGTTTATGATGCCTTTGCTCTCATACCCAGGTTCTCATACAAGTATAGAATTGTATCTGTGCTTTCTAGTCTGCTGCATTGACTTAAAAAAAAAAAGTTCCTGCCTAGGTACTGCCATGTTTTTATTCATTTATTTATTTTTAAGACAGAGTCTTGCTCTGTCGCCCAAGCTGGAGTGCAGGGACCACAGGCACCCACCACCACGCCTGGCTAATTTTTGTATTTTTAGTAGAGGTGTGGTTTCACCATGTTGGCCAGGCTGGTCTTGAACTCCTGGACCCAAGCCATCCACCCTCCTTGGCCTCCCAAAGTGCTGGGATTACAGGCATAAGCCACCATGCCCAGCTGCTACCATATTTTAGCAACTATAATTTAAATCTGTATGCTATGGGATAATAAATCTTATCTGGGAAACAGTTTCTCTCTCTTCCTCCTTTCCCTCCTCCTCCTTCAGAATGTCCTAGCTTTATTTGGATCTTGATTCTTTCATATGAATTTTATAATCAGTTTGTCAATTTCCATAGTTTTTTAAATTGGAATCACACTGACCGTTTACCTTCATTGAGGTAAGAATGACATCTTATGATACTGCCAACCAAAGCTGCCCACAGAGAAAGATTTGTCACATGACACATTGTATTGCTAGAAGTTCAAGTTGTCATTGCTGCTGTAGATGCTCAGCTGTCACAAGGACATTTGTTCATTTATTTTTTGATGCTACAACCCTTGATTAAACAAGAGCATGCTTTATGCCTGGTAAATAGGCTATCCCATAACTTCCCCACCAGCAACGCTACCCTTAGAGAGTTCACACTCTATTGGCAGAACATTGGGAGATTTCGCTGAGAAGGGAACAATTGAGCTTGTCCCTATTTATTAAAAGATATAAGTTTCCAAGGGGAGAACAGAAAACTAGCTTTACAAGAGCAAAGTGCTTTTGACCCAGAAATTTCATTTGTGGTAATTTGTCCTACAGATATATGTGTTCACGAAGACTTACACATGAGGATATTCATTCATCATCATTCCTAAAAGCAAAATAATAATAACAATCAAAGTGCCCATCATTATGGGACTGGTTTAATACTCTGAAAACTGTCACAAGTATTAAGTGTTTATGTACTGTTTTAGAAACATATAACATTAAATTTGAAAAGAATAACCTGAAGGCTCAGAATAATACATGTGGAAAGAAAAAGGATATGCTTATAGGTGCATGAAAAAGGTCTGAAAGGTTACTGTTTCAGTTATCCATTGCTGCAAAATGAACCACACCAAAGCTTAGTGATTTAAACAACCCATTTTTTATGCTACTGATTTTGTGTGTGAGGAGTTTGGGCAGGACACAGCTGAGGAGGCTTATCTCTGCTCCAGCATGACTGGAATCTCAGGTGAAATAGCTTATATAATTGGAAATGGCTGGTCTCCTTGAAGGGGCCATATGTCTGGTTGTTGGTTGGATCCCTTAATTCTTTTCTACATCTCATGCCTATTTAACATGGCTCCTTCATTCATGAGTCTGGAGCCTGGGCTGGGATAGTTGAAAGGTCTGGGGCTGACTGAGGCAATCCCTCTGTCTCCTTGCCTCTATTTTTTCTATCTCTCTAGTCTGTCTGTAGCCTCATGTAGCATCTTCATGTGGCTAGCTTGGACATTTTTACAGCATGGCAAGAATGCTGTAAGGAAGGGTAAATGGCAGCTTGCTTCTCCTAGAGTAAGCATTCCAAGAGGCCTAGGCAGAAGCCACAAAGCTTTTTGTTACCTGGCCTTGGATGTTCTGAAGCATTATTTCTGCCAAAATATATTGATCATGCAAGTCACTAAGGCCAGCCTAGGTTCAAGGAATTAGAAGCTATCTTAATGGTCGAATGGCAAAGAATTTGCAGCCATCATTAATCCAATTCAGATACATAAGAAGTTTGTTAATAGCAATTGTCTCTGGGATATTAGACTTATATTTCATTGCATATTTTTGAATGGTTTAATTTGAACAAAATGTCATTATCATACCTACATGACATTTTCAATGGGAAAAGCAGCTTCCAAACCTAGTTACTGATAAAAAGCTCAAGGGGCATGGAATTGTGTAACCTGGTGAGGCATGGAAGGAATCATGCTTGATTATTTAATTGTTCCTAAGTGTGCCTATGAAATATTTGCTGTCTTTTCTGTATAAGGTAGTTTGAGCCAGAGAAGTAGGGGAAGCAGAAGACCAGAGTTTTAGTCTAAGTTAACAACTTTAAGTTCTAGAAAGGGGAAAAAAATTAAACACAGTTAGGTCTGTTTAGAGTTTTCACATAAAATGGAAATCACTCTGTACAGGAAAGGTTCATGTTTCCTGAATTTCTACTTCTTCCAGTTCAGCTATTTGAAGATGTTGGACCTGGAGTCTGTCAAGCCAAAGGTGAAAAGGTACTGGGCTGCTCTTGAACTCCAGAGGCCCCTTAGGAAATGTAATGGTAACATCCAGCTTGCAAGATAGGAGTTAAGTGCAAATGGATGTGGCCCCAATTAAAAATAATGAAGAAAAAGGTAAATGTACACATACACATGTATATATGTGTATAATTGATCCTGTGTGTGTATATGCTATATCATGTGCATAGAAAGCTATTGAAAGACTTAATGTGTTGCCTTGAATATACATGCCATGACTTTCTTTTAATAATATAGAAGGTCCTGCCTTTCATCTGAATTCAAAGCCCATTCTCTGTGGCCTTATGGTTTTGGGTAGCCTTTCAGGCTGTTGCATCAACTAAGTGGCTCATCTCTTCTAGGAACCTATTTATTAAAAGATATAAGTTTAATAGATATAGATAGAATAGATAGAATAGGAGAATCTACTGTCAGCAAAGGAGAAGGAGGGGTTTTGTTCTGATGATTTGCTTGGTTTGCTGAGGCCTAAAGCTCATTTCAAATTTAGGATTGTAGTTCTAATCTTACAATTTAAAATTCTAAGAAAATTCCAAATTTAGGACTGTAGTTAAAGTAGTCCCCCCTTATCCGTGGTTTCACTTTCAGCAGTTTCGGTCACCCACGGTCAACTATGGTCCAAAACGTTAAGTGAAAACTCCAGAAATAAACAATTCATATGTTTTAAATTACGCCAATTCTGAGTATCATGATGAAATCTTGCTCCTTCCTCCTTCGTCCTACCCAGGTCGTAAATCCTCCCGTTGTCCTGTGTATCCACACTGTAGATGTTATCTGCATGTCAGTCACTCATTAGCCATTTCAGTTATTAGATTAACTGTTGTGGTATTGTTCTACTTTATTATTATTGTTGTTAATCTCTTATTGTATCTAATTTATAAATTAAATTTTATCACAGTATGTAGGTTTAGAAAAAACATAGTATGTATAGGGTTTCGTTCTATCCATGGATTCAGGTGTTGGGGTTCTTAGGATATGTCTCCTGGGGATAAAGTGGGACTGTTGTGTAATATGTTTTGAGTTTCTAATTTATGTTGCTTTATTCAATTTCCCTTTTAGTCACTTTTTTTTTTTAAAATCTGAAAGCTTTCAAAGGAAAAAATAGTTCTGAAATTATTCACTGATGTTCTTGTAAATGACAACCAAATACCGTGGAAAAATCTGAATAGTTTATTTTTTAAATCCAAATATGCACAATTATCCATGGAACTAATATTATGCAATCAAATACTTTATTTAATAGAAATGTACATTTTTCATAAATACATCTTACCTTGTAGTGCTTTTTGAAGTGACTGTAAGACCTTCTTTGGAGATCTTCTTTGGTAAATGCCATCAGTGTTTTGCAGAGAGATGATCTAAGTCTCATGATCAATTACCTACATGCAAAGAATAGTTTGAACACTGAATTTTGATCTTTTCTGTTTTGTTGTACTACTTAATATAATAGTATTGATAGTATTATTAATAAGGTATTGAGAGTATTAAGAGAGTTGGCAATATTGTTGGCAGTGTCCTCTTCTTTTGACATGTAACAGTTAGGAATTCTAAAGAGCTTTCATTTGATTTCAGCAAATAAAAGACTTAAAGAAAATAACAAAGAAAGTTCCACAGTAAACCACCTTATGCTTGGGAAGCCCGGGTGACTGTAACTATTTCAGTAGGTCTGGGTGCTGACTCACCTGAAGGGCTATAGGATGACTCAGTTTTCCTGCTCTGTCTCTTTCTTTGGACTTCTGGAAAGCCTCTCTGTATGTAGCATTATTTCTGTCACATTCTATTGATCATGCAAGTCACTAAGGCCAGCCTAGGTTCAAGCAATTAGCCATTTTAATGGTAGAATGGTAAAGAATTTGCAGCCATTGTTAATCTGACTCAGATATATAAGAAGTTTGTTAATAGCAATTGTGTCTGGAGATGAGCTCAGGGGGTCTGGGATATTAGACTTATATTTCATTGGGGCTATTGCCCTGCCCTGGTTTGAATATGAAAGTTAAGTATTTCATTCACTGCTATTCTTTCCTCATTAGCTTGCAAGAATTAAAATCATCCTACTTTGGTGCCTGTAAATTGTTACTGCTAACATGTATAATGAAATGGCACAGCTATCTGATGATTCAGAATATATATATACTTTCCTAGATTTTCATGAATTGGAAAACATGGAATTAAAAATGCTCCAGTGTTGTCAATTTTAAATAGGAAAACTGATATTAGAAAGATTAATTGAATTTTAAAAAAGGATGGATATAGATATAAACTTATTTTAAAGATCAATAAAATGTTCCAAAACAACTCACAAACCCATGCACCCTCAGTCTGAGAAACACAGCTGGAGATTCAGAGCCTAGAGGAGCCCATTGGAGTTGCCTCCCCAGAATTCTGTCCAGAAACCCTTTCTGACTTCCAGAGCCTGCTGTTGTTGCTTCTTCCCTTAGACCCTCTTAGCAGCTTCCTATTACTGCTAATCAGCATGGCTTGGAAGCCAAGGGACTCTGACAGATGCCACCATCGAGGTGTGGACACCATCATTGCCTTATAGCTTTTTGGGCTTCTGATACCTCCACCCTCAAGCTTTTTCACCATCTCTACTGCTTTAGCTGCTGTTCTCTCATTAGGCTAATTTTTGGCTCTCTATGGATCAATCTCCAAAGATAAGGGAAGTGATAAATCAGATGGGACCTTTGTTCCCCACTGTAGAGGGTTGAATAGCATCTCCCCAAATTCATGTCCACTTAGAACCTCAGAATGTGACCTTATTTGAAAAAGGGGCTTTGTGAATTGTGAATGTAATACTGAATTAGAATTGACCCTAAATCTGATGACTGGTGTCCATGTAGGAAGAGAAGTAGACACAAGAGATGCAGAGAAGAAGGCTTTGTGAAAATAGAGGTGGAGATTGGAGTGAGGTAGCTACAAGCCAAGAGATGCTAAGGGCTGCTGGGAGTCAGCCGAAGCTAGGAAGAGGCGAGGAAGAATCCTTTTCTAGATCCTTCAGGGGAAGCATGGCCCCGCCAGTGTCTTGATTTCAGACATCTAGCCTCCATGACTGGGAGAGAATAAGTTTTTGTTGTTTGAAGCCTCCCAGTTTGTGGTAATTATGACAGCTATAGGACACTAAAACATCCTCCTACAAAATATATTATTCTTACTCTTGTCTTTTCTCCACATGCTTTTCCTTCTAGTCCTCTTTGTAAATGTCTCTACTTCTTCCAGTTGTGTCTTTAAACATTTTACCTCTTTCCATTCAAACCCTACTATTTAAGAAGGGATGGTTACATTCCAGCTGGGGAATGCAAGCCACCCTTTCACGTAAAACCCCCTTGAGTTTCTACTACAGCAGTGTGGTATTTCACAATACGGAACAACAGGTTCCCAATAAATGATGTTATAATGTGTCTTTCCACTAGACACACAGATGAGATAATGGGGAGAAGAAGCAACTTGTAGAAACATTCCCTCCATCTTGGGACACACTTAGCAGTCTTGATTATCAAAGGCACAAGTTTTGTGAGCAAGTTTATCATTATTTTAGTTGACATTTTTCTTCCAAGAAAAATTTGTGGAGTGCTGACAATGTCTTAGGCTGGGTCTCAAGCCAAAATAACTTGCTTATCTCTAGATGAGGAACAGCTCATTAATCGGGCAGTGCACAAAATGTTCTTTTCCTCTATTTGTCTTTAATTACATTAATTAGCTTCCATTTCTATGGCATGGTATGCTTTGTGTATGACACATACCAGGGAAGTTCAAGTAAGGTGATTTAAAAATTGGATTTATGTATTAAAACCAAACCCAAACCCAAACTCGTATTTCTTCCATGCCAAAGAAAGAAAAGCCTTAAAAATTACATTGGGGACCATGTGAGATCTTGTCTGATATAAGCAATATGTAACATTACAGAAAGATAACCCTATTAAATTCCATGGGAAATGTGGGCCCGTTATAATTCCCGGCAGTAGTTGAGAAAATCCGTGTCATTTGGGTATTAATGCTGTCATACCTTAAATCAAGACCCTATAAGTATTGAGTTGAGTCTCTGACAAGTATTTCCAGATTTTAGAGGCTTTCTGAATCAATGTCTTTTCTAATATTGTCCTACAGTTTCCTGCCTGTGGGAATAGTAATTTAATATAATTACTACTATAATATAGTATTATTTTTATTTGCCAACATAAATTCCGTATGTAGTTTGAAATGTAAAAAGGAAACTTGAAAGGATTTCTAAATATTTTGAATATGTTTGACTTAAATGCTCAAAGATGGCAAACTAAAAGTTAAATTTGTGCCTAGAATTTTGCTGAACAGCATTTAGATTTTATTTGATTAATTTCATTTGTCATGTAATATGACTTATTGTTGTACTTTTTTCTCATCTTCTTTTGCATTAGAGGTCAGCTACTTTTGGCGTTTTTGTATGATTAGAAGTTTAGTTGATGCTACAGAAATAGATGATACACTCCTTCCTCTACCCACAGCTTTACTGGGTATTTGAAATATATGAAAATCAGGTTAAATTTTTAATCTGATTTTTTAATTTTTATTTTTAACAGAGTCCCACTCTGTCACCCAGGCTGGAGTGCAGTGGTGCGTTTTTGGCTCACTGCAACCTCTGTCTCCCAGATTCAAGTGATTCTCCTGCCTCAGCCTCTCAAGTAGCTGGAATTATAGGCACCTGCCACCATGCCTGGCTAATTTTGTATTTTTAATAGAGACAGTGTTTCACCATGTTGTCCAGGCTGGTCTCAAACTTCTGATCTCAGATGATTCACCCACCTTGGCCTCCCAAAGTGCTGGGATTATAGGTGTGAGCCACTGCACTCAGCCTTGACATTTTTTAAAAAAGTATATTTTCTTCTTTCTTCTACCCTGACCCCTGCATCCTGTCCTAGAGTATGACTTACTCAGTTTGATTTTCCAAATCTGATCTGATTTATCCATAAAATGGGTTTTTATGACCTTCCTCCAACAATGATTTGGGCACTGCTTACCTTTGAAGTCTATCCCTAGGAGTCCCTGAGAGAAAGGGCGGTATATTAGTTAGGATTAATTTCAGATGGGACAGAGAACCCAAAGTTATAGTAGCTTAAATGTGATGTAAACATGTATTTCTTCTTACCAACACTGATGATCCAAGGCTGGTTTCTGGCTTCATGATCCTTAGTTCCTTCTTTCCTGGGTTTCCATTGTACTATTTTGAACACACGGTTCCAGGTTTGGTCCAGATGGCTGCTCTAGCTCGACTATTTTGGCTACATACACTTCATCCAGTAAGAAGGGACAAAGTGAAAAAGGAGGGTATGACCCTCCCATGGAGGACACTTGCTACAAACTGTGGATACTATGTCTGCTTGCATCTTATTGATCAAAACTTAGTCACATGGATGTGTCAGCCGTGGGGGACACTGGGAAATGTAGTCTTTATTGCATGTTGCTAATTTCCCAGCTAAGGACTTGAGATTCTACACTGTGAAAGAAGGAGAGAAATAATATAAGAATAACTAGCATTCTTGGTTATTGTTATAGAAAGAAAAGTCAGAATGCCTTAGAGAATGTCTCAAACTCCACCATTGACTGTGTGATCAAACTATTGTCAGAATCCTGCTTTGGGTCTTAGTTTCTAGTCATCAGTCATTGTATAAACACCAGTTGATCTCTTCTTTGTGCACACCACTGTTCCCGGTATGGGTGGGTAGGAAAGCATGCAACATTGTCTTTTTCCTTAATTACTAATAACCGAGTGGGCAAGAAAGATGTTCTTTTCTCACTGTTCCTGTATTCATTTGTCTTTTTAACATCTCAGTCTTTTTAACATTTCATCTCATCACTGCCTGCACTTATACTTTGTAGATTTCATTTGCATTTTCCCAGAGCGCTTCCTTTCCATTCCACATCAGCAGCTTGCAAAGTGCCTGGCATGTAGTAAATGCTCAGTGAACAGTAACTATGTCAGGTCTCTGGACTGTTCACCCATTTTTCCTCCCTTACCCTAAATTAATGTGATTCTGGGTCAGTTGTAGAATATTTTGTTAAGATTATATAGTTCTGGAAATATACCAGTCAGTCAGTCTAGAAAATTGTTTTGAAAATATACTGTAAGCCACTTAATTTTCCTGTGTACCATTTATCTACCTTGGACATTTAGAATTTTTGAGGCAGTTTAGCACAATATCTCCACAGGGACTTTGGAATCACTTGGTTCTAGCTATATACCTGGGCTCTACCAAGTAATTACTATGTGTATTTGGACAACCTTTTAATTTTTCTGAGCCTGTCTTTTCACCTAACAGGTAAAATAACTTTTCATGGATGTTGTGATTATTATTATTATTTTTGAGATGGAGTTTCACTTTTGTTGCCCAGGCTGGAGTGTAATGGCACAATCTCGGCTAACCACAACCTCCACTTCCCAGGTTCAAGTGATTCTCCTGCCTCAGCCTCCTGAGTAACTGGGATTACAGGCATGTGCCACCACACCTGGCTAATTTTGTATTTTTTTAGTAGAGATGGGGTTTCTCCATGTTGGTCAGGCTGGTCTCCAACTCCTGACCTCAGGTGATCCGCCTGCCTCAGCCTCCCAGAGTGCTGGGATGACAGGCGTGAGCCACCGCGCCAGGCCTATTTTTAAGAGAGAGAATGAAAGGTGGTGGTGAGGTACACTTGCCATTTGACTGTTGTCTTTGTGTTCCAGAAGTTTTTAATGATTATATTCAGTTTGCTGATTTGATTTCAGCCCCAGATTCATTTTTATGTGGAGCAGGCTTTGCTGCTGTGTGAAGCACCGGGGTGAAAATGAGCCCACTCTGGGGACTTGCTCTCTATTTGCCTGTGGCCCTTTAATCTGAAGGCCTTCCCCGTTTCTGCCCCATCTAAGGGAGTGGCAGGGGACAGCAGCATGGTGTGGTCACCACAGCTCTAGCCCCTCCTGAGAACCCCAAGAATCTGGGTTCCTTTTCAGAATTCCCCGGGGCCATAAGCTTAGACTAAAGTAGAATTCTCATGCTCATCCAAAAACATAGTAGCACTCACTTTTGTACAGAGCTTTGTGGTGTAGAGACACATTGACTTGCAGCAGGGAGATTTGATTATCTTTACTATCAAGATGAGCAAAAGAATAATGAGTTGCTTAGAGGTTGAACAACCTAGCTAGGGAGTGAGGGTCAGAGCTGGAGATTGGACTCACATATCCTAATTCCAGTTCCACATTATGAGGCTATGTCTTGATCTTCCCTTGGCTGACCAGGGTAGAAACCACAACCCAGACTTACCAGACTTAGTTTAAACCAACTTGAAGGGCTATAATGAGACCACACTCTAAAACTGGAAGGGCAAGGAAGCCTTGCCCTAGAAATTTACCGTTGACTGTGAATTGACTTCCCTGTGAATATCACAGGGTACCTTTTGAACACTTTCGTGTCAGTTTTACATTTTTTATCTCTGGTTTTGTGCACAGTATCAAGTGTTATTATCTGTCTATGAAAGTAACCCCTAGTTCGAGTGAATTTTCTGGCATTTCTCATCTCTCATTACTGTGCTTTACCTTATACAACCAGTGTTAGAGCAAAAATCCAGGGCCTGCTAGCTATGTGTAAAGAAAACTTCTCATTGAGAATGTTATCTGAATCATTAATGGCTGTCATTGTGTGAGATCCTGGAACCAAAGTGCTTCAAGTTCAGAACTTCCAAGTTCTAGATCTGTTTATAAGCTTCTTTGTGGAAATTCACTGGACCAATTACATTATTTCCCCCATATGATATCTTTAAACTTATGATTTCTGATATAGTTGTATATATTTTAAAATTTCAAGTATGCTTTCATCTATTTTCCTTTAGTATGTCAACTTCTTTTCCTTTGAAGACAACTTTGCACAGCGTGAAGTTATTTCATGGGTTGAACAGTGAGTGACATCATACTCAAAGTACATGGCCTTGTTGCCAAGTTTCCTGGTGAAGTAATTGTCGGTTGGTATTCAAGGAGCCACATCAGTTGAAACTATTTCTCATGATGTCACCCTGTGTCAGGGCTTGGGGCCAGGAGATAGGATTCCCTCTGACCTTCAGGGCACTAAAACTTGCACTTAGCTACCTTTTGGCAAAATGCCCTTGAGATAAGTAAATGAGATTTAGAGGTTCATTTGAACAATTCCATTAAAGTCTTTTTTTATTTTTAGTTTATGATAAGTGACCCAATTATATCTAGCTCCCTTTCTGAGGCTAAAGTTTCTTTCATTTTATTATGAAAAGTTTCAAACGTACAGAAGTGCCAAAACAATTTGAAATCTTAGCTCTCCCTGCATAAATTCTATAGTTAATGTTTTACCATGTTTGCTTTATCACATATTTATTCACCTATTTATCCCTTTATATGGTTGGAGTTTTTAAACATAGATACTAAAGAAGGCTAGCTATTAGACTGTGGACATTTTGAGGGGAAAATTAGAGCACAACTAGTAGTCATTCAGGAAGACATTTTATTAGAGAAAGAGCTATTTAAAGAAAACAATTGTTAAAGTAATAAAAGTTGGCAGGAGGGTGGTTCCAATTGAGATTAAAGGTGAGACAGTATTCCATATGAAAAACAGTAGGGAATCAAGAGAAATCAATGAGTTTTTAGGAAGTTTTAGACTCTGACATTTGCATGTTGTTGATTCTAAAAGGATAGACCTTCAATTCTGGAAGCCTGAGTTCTAGCAGCTTCCTGTTTTTTAATACAGGTCACTTCATTATGTAACATCAAGTAGTGCAGACTGAGATTCAAATTGAAGGCCACTAAACTGTAATGGGCCTCTGTCCCTCTAGCCTAACAGAAATTTTTGTTAATAGATCCCTTCATTTTTTGTGGTTGTTGAAAGATTCCCAGGAAGAAAAGAATTCTAACCCCATCTCCTCATTTTACTACTTAAGAGCCAAATTTTTTAAAAACAGAATCCTCAGTGACAGCTGGAATCGTCCTGCTGGTTCTCACTTTCCAATTCTCCTCAATTATATTTAGCTGTGCCTTTGACATGCTAATAGATTTGTGTCTCTCAAATTATTGTTTTTTTATTTAGTGCAATATATGGCACAAATTAGACAAAATTTTACAAAGCATGGTAAACCGAAAAGGAAAAACAAAATTGTGAAAACCATGTTTCCTTGACCACCCTGCTGTTTGAAGATTGACCAAAAAGTGTCCAAGATTAGTTATTAGTAACACACTATACATAGAAAAATAAATCCTTCTGGGTAGTAAAAATATTTCATTGGTCACTTCATGAAACACCATGTGCTGTGTAGTTAAAAGTGACTGCTATCTTGCTCATAAGCTATGTCATTCCTGTGTCGTCCTCTTCTCTACGGTTACTGCTGATTTTAAAACTCTTTATTTACTGAAACTATATATTCTCCAAACCCTACAAACAATATTCTACACTGTAGGATTCTACTTATGTAACATTCTTGAAATGACACAATTATAGCGATGAAAACAAATTAGTGGTTGCCAGGGGTTAGGGAGAGGAGAACAGTCAGGAGGGGGCAACACAAGGAATCCCCGTGGGGTGACAAAACTCTTCTGTGTCTTGCCGGGAGTGGTGGATACATGAACATGCGCATATAACAAAACTGTGTTTAACTAAGTATACACATATGTACACACAAATGAGTGTCAGTAAAACTGTGGAAATCTGAATAAGATAGGTGAATGGTATCAATGTTAATGTCTTTGTCATGCTCTTATTATAGTGCTAGAAGATGTTACCATGAAGGTAAACTGGGTAAAGGGCACATGAGATTTTTCTATGTTGCTTCTTATAACTACCTGTGAATCCACAGTGATCTAAAAATTAGTTTTATTTAATGACTTTCTTTTGGGGAAAACTATCTTGTTTAAAGACAGCATTTAAGCATTTACTTCATCTGGATTTCATTTTTTGTTTGTTTGTTTTAGTTTTTTTTTTTTTGAGACAGAGTCTTGCTCTGTCGCCCAGGCTGGAGTGCAGTGGCGTGATCTTGGCTCACTGCAACCTCTGTTTCAGGCTGGTCTTGAACTCCTGGCCCCTAGTGGTCTACCTGCCACAGCCTCCTAAAGTGCTGGGATTATAGGTGTGAGCCACTGCACTCAGCTAGATTTATTTTTTATCTAGTACTTTTACAATGACAATAACTTATAATGGACAACATGGAAATTAAATAGAACAAAGATAGAGTAAAACTTAATTTTCTTCAAGCTTGTAATTTATATTTGTTTTCTATCTATTTTCTGGCATATATTTCAGTAGAAGAGTTTCAGTTTTTCTCCTATGAACATTTAAAGGTAGAAAATAGTCTTGTACCAGAATAAAATCAAACGACTTATTTTTACAAAGGAAGAAGGAATATGATACAGTCCAAATTTAACATCTTTTGTACTTTGTATCTCTAGAGAGTATACTTATATTAAATGCCGATGAATTATTATAGACCATCAAGGCATGCATATTGATTTCATTGATTAAATACTGAATTTCTGGCATTGTGGAATAAAAAGTATTCTATCAATGTTAATTAGTAACTGATGTGCTATATTTAGGCTGATCTTTTAAAAAATTTAAAGCAATCACATGGTTTATTATTTTAACTTTATTCATTAGAGACAAACAAAACCAACCAAGTCCTTATAAAGGTTTCTGTGGTATCCTTAAAGAAAATTCCCTCATACATGATAAATTGGGATATTCAGAGTTTTGACAATTCCTATGACTAAAAGGAAATTATTTTCAGACTTCCAATTAAATTGGGCTTGAATAATTGATTCTGTGAGCTGGAGGCCCCAAGGGCATGTAAGTACCCATCCAAGTAAGTGCGGTTGACTGTTTCTCCAGGTTATGAGGATGCTGGATTGCTTTGGTCTACTCAGAACTCTCAGATATCCCAGTCCTCTGAGTGATGGGATTCTACATCCCAGAAGTAAAGCCAGGCAGCTTTTTTGCTGATGATGGCACATCTACTAGCCAGGGACTATGGCCTGTTCCAGTCACTTGGGTCTTCCCTACTTTGTTCTCCTGCCAAATTTTGAACTAGTGAAATAAAGCAAACGAATCTCCTGTTTCTGAGTACCAGTGCAGCGGAATAAAAGTTGTTTGTCACATTGTTGCAAATCTGGTCTACATATTTTAGAAATATTGAGGCCCACCAACAGCTTCTTGGATAGATCTGGATTAAGATAGGTCTGGGAAACCTTCTGAATACTCATCAATGAATACCTGAAGGCACAGTTCTTCCTTTAAGGAAACAAACCCATAGGAAACACAGAGAAGAAATAAGTGATTATAGTAAGTGCTGTGTCAGTGTGTTAGGACAGAAAAGGTTTACTTGCTCATTTACTTTTTTTTTAAGTTTTTACTGTAAAATAAAACAAGTACAAAAACCACAGAAATCCAGTATATGACTTAATGAAGTTGAAGGTGAACACCACCCAAGTGAAGAAACAGAACTTTGCTATGCACTCAGAAGCCTCTTCATGTGCTGCATTCCAATCACAGACCCTCCTTTCTGCAATAAATACCACCATTCTCCCCTTTATAGTAATTTATTTTTCTTTTTGTAGTTTTCTCAACAAAATGTGATTGAGCAGAATGTGCATCCAGTGATAATCTAGTTTAGTCTTGCCCTTTAAAAACATGTCTAGTTTTCCTTTTGTCTGTAGATTTCCCCTTCATCTCTTTCTTTCCTTGCAGTTATCCATGAAAAAATAAGGGCCAATTGGCCTTAATGCTTATGTCTCTTCATTCACTGAGGGCTACAAATGGTGATAGTCTAATTCTAGCATTTCTTTTTTTATTATCATTTGGATTACCTTTTAAGGATTCCCCCTGCCCATCCTGTTGTTTGATTAGCTAGTAGCACAGTTCATATAAGAAAAAAAGAATAAGGGTGTAATATTTCCTTTTATTTAGTAGTTACCAAGATAATGAATTGATTTTCTAACATCTTTGAACGTGGTCATTGTTTACAAATGTTATTATAAACTCATGGATTTAAAGGTATTTGGATTACAGTCCATTGTAATCTTAATTATTATTGAAATTTAGGTTGACTGAAATCAGATACTTCTCTAAAAACCATAATTTCCTTAAGTGAGAATACTGTTTCAGAACCTATATAATATGGGCACTAAAGGTAGCATTATTGCTGCCAGGTTGATCATTGTCTCTAGGGCATCTGTTGATATAGATAGGAAATAAACAAATATACACACACATTCATTGTTAGAATTGGAATGTCTGAGAATTCCTGGTATATTCCATTTTAAGGCTCCTGCTAGTTTCTGGCAAATTTATTTTCCGGCAACTTATAGTAATTTGTACTCCTGCCAAATTATTTATAATTTTTAGATAACTAGTTTCAATCTTTTGCCAATTCAGTTTGCCCTGATTGCTATTCTTATGTTCTTTAGATTCATCTCTAAATTGGCTTTTTGTATTTGTGATTCAGTAAAGATGGGAAACAATAGTAACGCCAACTAATGTTCATTGAGCAAACTACTGTGAGTCAAGCACTTTCCTAGCACGTTACACACAACCCTCAAAGCAATTGTGTAAAATACCATTACATCAACCATATAGATGACAAAAAAGAGGCTTAGTAAGATTAAATGCTTCCAATATAGATATACATCTATAGTTAGACTTTTAGTTTTTTTGTCATCCTACTTTATCTGATTCAGTTTTCTTCTTATATCTCAGCTTTTTCTTCCTTTATAGATTTCTATTTCTGATTCATAGAGGTCTTTTGTGTCCTATTGAGGATGGTAACTGCTTTTCTGAAATATTCTTTTGGTTCTTATAGTAAATAATTTTAAAATGTATATACTTTCTCCATTTTCTCAAAATTTCTAGTTTTCCTTCTTTTGTCCAAGATTTTCTTCTGTTTATTCACACTGGGATCATGAAAAGTCTATTCAGACTTTGTATTTGCCAACAGACAGGGTGTGTAGCTTGCTCTTGGCCTTGCTCGCTGACCACTTATGAACTGTTCGATCTCATTCTCTGTTATACAACCAGAGAGCACGTTGCTATGCACAGCTCTTATTCCAATATTGAGTGAACAGGCATTTGTCTAGTGTAGTTTTAGTTGTTTGAGGAAGAATCTTCTCTTACTCTCTTCCTGGGTCTCTGAAATGGAAATGGAACCTATGGATTACGCCAAAGACTAAAGACCTTAGTGTGTACTGCTACCAAGGTTTTCAGGTTCATCATTTCTTTATCCTTCTTCATCTCATTGTACAATACATATTTATTCTATACCTCCAGGAAGGCATTGTGCCACTAGCAGTTCCCACCCTTCTTCAGGCATGGGTGCACTTGTGTGTGTGTGTTTTCTTCCTAAATACATGTCAGAAGAAAAGAACTGAGAGAATAGTTTGAGAACAGTGTGCTGGCTATTTCATATTGCTTACTCGTGCTACAGAGAAGTGATTGCCCAATTTTCTGGTTAGTTCAGATGCTGTCTCCTTGCCAAAGGTGAGGCAAATGGAGGCAGATCAAATTATAACCCCACTATTCCTTCAGATTGATGAGTGTGCATTGTTTCAGCTGGTAAAGCACACATTGGCTACTTTACCAGTGTTTGATTCTTAGGTTAGCACCACTGGCATTGTAGTTAGGAGGATGTTCTCCCAGACAAACAATGTGGTATCCTCAATGATTGGTGCTAGTTTGATTTCATCTGTTTCCAGGTCTTCTTACAGAATTTAGCGTCACGTTGGGAGAGGCTGTATCATACACTGGCTGGCCCCATGCCATTTTAAAACCAGTATCCATGCATGAATTTTGAAGTCAGTTATTTTTAAAAGGTCTTTAGAAGGCTTCTAATACATTGGAAATCCTTCATTGAGGTTTTAAATATAATTTATTTCAATGCAGAATGGTATCTAAGTGCCTCAGTGACATTGTATCTAGGGATTTTTTCCTGTTCCATATATAGCTAGTACTTGTTTTTAATTGTACCAACCCAGAAGATATTTCCGATGTGCTCAGCTAGGGTCTTTCTTTTGAGGCCCCTTTCTGAATCCTACTTGAGGAGTTCTGTATGATAAAACATTCTCCTTCTCTCACAGCTTTGGGTAGTTATCTCCTGATTGAATTACATTCTACAGTACCTAGAATTATTTTTGTTATATGTGTATACATTGAGCCTAATTTTTATAATAAGCATAGACACTAACTGGATAAACATCAAAGACAAAACAGAAACAGAGTGTTTACTAGATTGCCAATTAAAATCTAATTTCTCTCTGCTATTGGAATGAGTAAGCCTTACAGGAAATAGGAAGAAGATGTGATATTAGAGAATAATGTTAATATTTCTTGGGAAATTTTTAATCTTTCCTCAGCAGCGAGTACAATGTGAGAATGCTTTCTGGAATAGGAAAGGAGACCAAATTACAGGGAAGGAAACTGAGATACAAGAGGTGGACTTTACCTTCACGAGGTGTCTAGTGTTAGACACATCATTTAGCCATATTCTAATAAAAAGCAATTATAGTTTGTAAATCCACACCCTTTGGAAGGAGTTAAGGTCATATATAATACTAGTCTTCCCTTTACACATCTTACCTTTTTTCTATAACTAAGAAAATGATCATGAGTACTGCTGAGTTTTAGATTGTTTGTTTTCTGTAAAATGAGATCTGAAGAAACATTTGAACAGTGTACTAAATGAGCGGGAACACCTAGTTGTGCATTAAACACATGTCTAATCCATACATTGTTATTTTTAGAAAGTGTTCTTAGAGAGGATCTTAAATAAGTTGAATATTAGTTAATTTTTGAAGTCTAAAATTTATAAAATATTATTTGCATTAGGCCAGTATAAAAGCAGAAAATAATTTCACAAAGGTAACAGTTACTTTAGCCATATGCAGACTTGTTTTGGTGTTAAGAGTCTATATTACATGCTATATGAAAAGTCTATGATGAATTTCTTTTTAAATATAGAATCATAAAAACAAAAAAAATGATAAAATAAAAATTGAGGATAATAAAAGATAACTGTAGTAGTCTTACCTTGTACCTCTGGGCTTATCTTTTTTATCAGCCTTGAACTTGTGACTGATCTTCAAGTAGTATATTCAGATGCCTGCCGTATGTTTCCACTTGGGTATTAACACTGATATTTCCTCTTAATGGGGCCTTATCATCTTCCTCTAGTTCCCATTCTAGACCATCAGTATTTCTTATTTCAAATAATGTTCTACTGTCTATCCAATGACCCCAACAACAACAACAAATGGGAGTATCTTAACCTCTTCCTGCAAAGACCCATTATATCTTTTATCAACAAGTCCTCAAAACTACCCCCTCCAATATACCCCAACTGCCCTGTTAGCTGTTACTCGGAACATGGCCTTGTCCTCATCTTTGTCCTATTCATGTGAGCATCTATGCCATTTCTGTGTCTAAAACCCTTGGATGACTCACCACTGTCCTCAGAGTGAAACAGAAGCACTTGGGTGTGGAGTACAGGCCTTGTGGTAACTTGGCCTGAGCCACCTGGACAGCTTGGCCCTTCTTTCTGACCACCTCTAACTTGATGCTTCGGTGACTCTGAGCTGTGGGTGGGTGCTAAGGCTGCCAGAGTGACTTCCCTCCTGTATTTTTGCTGTTTCCTATGTACAGAATGACGTTTTCCTTCTTTATTCTACATGTTCCATGTTACCCTTCAAGTCTGAGCTCATGCATCATCTTCTGCAGGATGTTGTCCCTGGTTCTGCTCCCCCTCGGCCCCTGAAATTGGATTAGGCACCTCTGTGCTCCATTGACACTGTGTGCTTACATTTATCTGCACACTTACTTGGTCTTTTCCTCCAGTTCTGAACTTGCTAAAAAATACTTATGTGTTTTCCCTGTGAAACTCCATGCTTTTTGAAGGTAGGAATCAAGTTTAATGTGTCTAGCACAGACCTCAGAGCATAGAAAAAGGTTAATTGAATTTATGTATGCAATCATAAACATGCTGTACTTTAAATAGTGGATGTTTTCCTAAACATTTCTATATACATTTGCTGTTTAGTAAATTTGGTTATTGTTACATAAATATCTGTTTGCACACATACACATATACATACAAATAACTAATTTTGTTCATATAGCAAAACTGATTTCTGAAAGGTGGCCTTAATGCTGTTTGTTTTGTGAAGGGCAGTCAGGTATGAGAAAATAAAATATGCTATTGTAACACACTTGTCTTTAATTTACAGTTTGGAGGGTTGGAAAATGTAGTCAAGTAAACTGCCACGTGTCCTTTGAACATTAAAACCAACTTCGTTCTTTGGAGACAGCTATTGACCTTGAAAAATAGTTTCTTGTCTATTCAACTGACAAGAGTAAATTCTTTAGGATCTCCAAACTAGTGAGTAGTTTTGTGACTTAAATTTGTTTTAGCTTCTTAGTCTCCAAGTGCCTAAAAACTATCAATACTACTGTAACTGTGATATTAAGTGGGCTTTTAAATCTAGGACACAAGCAATCATAGCTAATTAGAAACCTTAGAATTGGTACATAATTAAATTAACCTATGGTATAAAAGTCTCACAAAGAGAACAATCATAATTCACAAAATACCTGTACTATTATTATTGGAAAAGTAAACATTTATATGACTTTATGAAGGTAATTTTTTCCATGTCAACAACTGTTATAAAAGTGTGGCCAAATTTAAGTAGCTTTGCAAATTTAATTAAATGGTGCTTTTATTCAATTTTATTTTATAAAATTTAGTTATGTTTTAGTAGTTCTGCCTATACACTGGAAGATGACTGTCCAAAAGATACATTTTTAACTGCTTAAATGTGACCATTGATCGGGGGAGATTATCCTTTTTATATTCTATATGGGGAAAAAGACAACTTAAAGCATACCATGTACGTATTTTCCTCCTATGATTCTAATCAGAACTGGGTAAGACCCTCTCCCTATATCTTTCTTCCTTTATATTTTAATGTTAAAAATTTTATTTACTTTTTCTGGCTTTATCAAAATAGAATTGACAAAATTGTATATATTTAAGGTGTACAATGTGATGTTTTGATACATGTATACATTGTAAAATGATTGCCTCTATAAGCTAATTAATATATTCATCATCTCACAGTGATGTATGTTTTGTGTGCTTGTGGTGAGAACATTTAAGTTCTATTTTCTTAGTAATTTTTTGCAATGCAGTGTAACTGTATTCACCATGCTGTACTGATCTCTGAAACGTATTCATCCCACGTAACTGAAACTTTGTATCTTTTGCCCAATATCTCCCAATGTTCCCACCCCTCAGCCCATGGTAATCACCATTCTGCTCTCTGCCTCTATGAGTTTGAGTTATTTAGATTCCATATATGTGAGATCATACAGTATTTACCTTTCTGTGCCTTGCTTATTTCGCTTAGCATAATGTCCTCCAGGTTCATCCATGTTGTAAATGGCAGGATTTCCTTCTTTTGTTAAGGCCAAGTAATATTTCATAATATATATGTGTGTGTATATGTGTGTATATCATGTTTTACTAATGCCCTCCTCTGTTGAACACTGAGCTTGTTTCCATAGGTTGGCTATTATGACTAATGCTGCAATGAACATGGGATTCTTTGGGATAGTGATTTCATTTTTTTTGATATATACCAGAATGGGGATTGTTTGATCATCTAATAGTTCTGTGTTTAATTTTTTGAGGAATCCTCATACATTTTTCTTAATGGTTGCACTAATTTACATTCCTACCAACACTGCACAAAGGTTCCCTTTTTTTCACATCCTCTTCAAAACTTAACTTTCATCTTTTTGGTAATAACCACTCTAAGAGATGCAAAGTGGTATTTTATTATGGCTTTGATTTGGATTTCACAGAAATTAGTGATGTGAAGCACCATTTCACATATTTGTAGGGCCATTTGTATGTTTTCTGTAAAAAATGTCCATTCAGGTTCTCTGGCATTTTTTAATTAGGTAATTTTTTTTTCTTTGGCTACTGAGTTATATGAGTTCTTTACATGTTTTGGTTATTGTCTTGACTTATTTGGGCTGTTAAAACAAAATATCATAAGCTGAGTAGCTTATAGACAATATACATTTATTTCTTACAGTTCTAGGTGCTGAGAAGTCCAAGATCAAGGCACCAGCAGATTCAATGTCTGGTGAGAACTCGATCTCTGATTCATAAATGGCATCTTCTAGTTGTGTCTTCGTGTGGTAGCAAGGCAAACAAGCTCCGCTCATCAAGAGCATTAATACTATTTATGAGAGCTGAGCCTAATCATCTCCCAAAGGCCCCACCTCTTCATAGTTAACTTTGGCAATTAGGTTTCATCATGTGGATTTGGGGGGACACAAACATTGAGACCATAACAGATACTAATCTCTTATCACATATGTGGTTTGCAAATGTTTTCTGCCATTCTGAAGGTCTTCCACTCTGTAGGTCATTTTGTTGATTGATTCCTATGCTGCACAGAAATTTTTTAGTTTGACATATACCCACTTGTTTGTTTTTGCTTTAGTTACCTGTGCTTTTGGTGTCGTTACAAAAAATCATTGCCCGGACTAATGTCATAAAGCTTTTCCCCTACACTTTTTTCTTGGCGTTTTATGATTTCAGGTCTGATATTTAACTGTTTAATCTATTTAGAGTTTATTTCTGTGTTTGGGTAAGATAAAGCTCTAATTTTATTCTTTTGCATGTGAATATCTAGTTTTTCTAATACCATTTGTTGAAGAAGCTAGCCTTTCCCAATTGTGTATTCTTGGCACCTTTGTAGAAGATTACTTCACTGTATATGTGTGAATTTATTTCTGGGCTCTCTGTCTATTCTGATCCTTTGGTCATTCTGTCTATTTTTACACCATTAACATACTATTTTGATTACTATTAATTTGTAATATAATTTGAAATCAGGAAGTGAACTTATTAAATTTGTTGGCATATAGTTGTCATAGTAGTCTCTTATGATTGATTCTTTGTATTTCTGTGGTATCAGTTGTAATGTCTCTTATTTCTGATTTTACTCATTTAAGTCTTCTCTTTTGTATTGCCATTTTCCCCTTGAGTTCTGTTAATATTTGCTTTATATTTATATGGGTGCTTCAGTGTGTTGGATATGATTGTTTCTATTCTCTTGATAAATTGACCCCTTTAAAACATTATAAATGACCTTCTATGTCTCTCTTTACTGGTTTTAAAGTCTATTTTGTCTAATATAAGTATAGCTATCCTTCTGTTCTCTTTTAGTTTTCATTTGTATGGAATATCCTTTTCCATTTCTTTATGTTTATCCACGTGTGTCCTTAAAGCTGAAGTGAGTCTCTTTTGTAGGCAGCATATAGTTTGGTTGTTTTTTAATCCCTCTGTGTCTTTTGGTTGGAAAATTTAATCGATTTTCATTTCAAGTGATTATCGATAGGTAAATACTTACCATTGCTGTTGTGTCCATTGTTTTCTGGATTTTGTAGTTCCTTTGTTATTTTTTCCTCTTTTGTTGTCTTCCTTTGTGGTTAGATAATTTTCTCTAGTGGTATTATTTGATTTCTTTCTCTTTATTTTGGGGGAATTTAGTATGGGTTTTTTGCTTTGTAGTTTCCATGAGGCTTACATAGAACGTCTTAGAGTTGTAACAGCTTATTTTATGCTAATAACTTAACTTTGCTTGCTTACCGAAACACTGTACATTTTATTTCTCCCTCCTCATTTTATGTTTTTACTGTCATAACTTAAACTTTTAAATATGATGTACTCATTAACAAATTATTGTAACTACAGTTAAATACCTTTGTCTTTTAATCTTTATCTCAGAATTAAAAATGGCTTACATTATTACCATTACAGAATTGGAGTATTATGAATTTTTCTAAATACTAACCTTTACCAGTGATTTTTTTTTTTTTACCATTATATATTTTCTTGTTACTATTAGAGTCTTCTCATTTCAGTGTGAAGAACTCCCTTTAGCATTTCTCGTAAGTCAGCGCTAGTGACAATAAACTCCTTCAGTTCTTGTTTGTCTCGGAGAGTCTTTAGTTCTCCTTCATTTGAAATACAGCTTTACTAGGTAAAGTATTCTTGGTTGGCAGTTTTTTTTTCTTTCAGCATTTTTCATGTGTCACTGCACTGTCTCCTGGCCTGCAAATTTTCTGCTCGGACATATGCTGATGGTCTTATTGGTGGTGTCTATGCATGTGACAATCTCTTTTTTCTTGCTGCTTTATTGTCACTCTCTATTGTATTGTTCATTTCATTCACTGTATTCCTCAGCCATGGATTTTTTTTTTTTTTATTTCTGTCTCTCTGCTTAATGTCGTGTTTGTTTCATGTATTGGTACTGAACTTTCTTAAGACAATGACTTTAAATTCTTACGAGCTTTTGTAAGATCAGTTACTAGTGCTTACCTTGCTCTTTTGGTGGTATTTTGTTTTGCTGCTTGTCTGTAATTCTTGATTCTGCTTTTCTGTGACTCTGGTGTTTGTGCATTGGAAAGAGTAAGTACCTCTTTCAGGAGTTCCAGACTGGCTTCAACAGGGAAACCCTTCATCAGTTAGCCCATCCAGGGATTCTGGTTTGGTCAGCTGGTGGGGTCCGTGAGCATGCCTCCTGCCAGAATCCTTGGGTAGGTTAGCCTGGTGCCTGAGTTAGTGGGTGGGTAGTCCTTCTGCTTGGGTCCAGAAAGACAGGAGCTTAGAACTGAGGGGGCTAACATGAAGCTTGGAACCATGGAAACCAGCTTGGCATTGAAATTCAATAGGGTGAGCATACTGCTGGGGTAACTGGTAAAGTTATATGCTAACTTCACTCTCCTATCCCATGCAGAGGGCATTTCTCTTTGTACTGTACTGCATGGGCAGTACAGAGAAGGGTGCCATGGGTGAGGTGAAACTGTTCTTTCTACCTTCTTAAATGAATATTTTCTTATTTCTGTGATCCACCCAGATGCTATAATTTTTTGCTTGTATTCATTAGATCTTGTGAAGATATTTGTACTTGCAGATAGTTGTTCAACTTAATATTTCTGTAAGGGGATGATTGCCAGAAATTCCTATTCTTCCATCTTGCTGACATCACCCCCCACCATATCTTTTTTTATTCTGCATTTTCCATCTTTTGGCTCTCTGTGCCACATTTTGGACTGTTTTATTTTTCTTTTTCTATCTTCTAATTTACCAGTTTTCTCTTCTGTTACCAAACATGGCCATTGGGTTTTAATTTTGATTACTATCTATACTTTTTTATTTCTAGCACTTCTACTTCTTTTCAAATCTTCTGTGTCATCAGTATGAACTGAATGTTTGTGTTCCCTCAAGTTCATTTCTTGAAATTCTAACCCCAGCATGATGGTGTGATGGGGTTGGGAGGTGGGGTTTTTGGGAGGTAATTGGGTCATGAGGGTGGAGCCTTCAGGAATGGTATTAGGACACTTATCAAGAGAAATACAAGAGAGAGGATCACTGTCTTGGCCATGTGAGAATACTGTCTTAGTCCATATTTGTTGCTATGGAGGAATACTTGAGGCTGGTAACTTATAAAGAAAATACGTTTATTTGGCTTACAGTTCTGCAGGCTGTATAAGAAGTATGGTACTGACATCTGCTTCTGGTAGGGGCTTAGGTTTCTGCCCTTGCAGAAGGTGAAGGGAAGCCAGTGTGTAGAGATCAAACTGGGGGAGAGAGGAGGGAAGTGCTGCACTCTTGACAGCCAGCTTTTGGGGAAACTCTCCTGGGAATTAATGGAGGGAGAACTCACTGACTGCCATGAGGATGGGACCAAGCCATTCATGAGGGTTTCACCCCCATGATCCAGATACTTCCCGTTAGGTCCTACTTCTAACACTGAGGATCAAAGTTCAACATAAGACTTGGTGGGATCATAGCTTATCCAAACCATAGCAGATACAATGGGAAGGTGGCCATCTGAAAACCGGGAAGAATGCCCTCACCAGATACCAGGTCTGTCAGTGTTGTGATCTTGGACTCTCCAGCTACCAAAACTATGAGAAATATATTTGTTGGTTAAGCCACCCAATCTATGGTATTCTGCTATTGTAGACTGAACTGAGTAGAACAGTCACCTTTTATGATTCCCTATTCCCTGGAAATATTTTTAAGCTTGCTATTGATTTCATTAAGTGTGCTAGTCCTAGTTATTTTGGTAATTTAAACATATAAAGTCACTACAGGTCTCTTTCTGCTTTTTATTTGTGCTGGTTCTTGATCATGCTGCCTTATTTCCTGTGTGTCTTACTAATTTTGACCACTTACTTGTCATCAACCTTGAAAATAGTTCAAGTGAGCCATCTTTATGGTCTAGGATGACTGTGTCCTTCTTCAAAGAGATTGTGCATTTTCTTCTGCCAGGCACCTGAGGTCATTCCCTTTAGAAACCTTCATTTATACTTATGGATTGAGATTTTTTGGCCCACTGAAGCTGCTTGCACTTGTGATATAAA
This sequence comes from Piliocolobus tephrosceles, assembly GCF_002776525.5. Taxonomy (NCBI): domain Eukaryota; kingdom Metazoa; phylum Chordata; class Mammalia; order Primates; family Cercopithecidae; genus Piliocolobus; species Piliocolobus tephrosceles. The sequence continues at coordinate 61,956,083 of NC_045447.1, read as the reverse complement.
TCTGTTCAAGGTCCAGTGTATGATCACACATTGTTAGATACAGGTTCTGTTTGTACTTTTCTTGCTTTACCCCAGGACATCTTTCTCTGTAATTCCTAGAAGATGGTGAGGGTGAGGTGGGGTGGAAAAAGTTTGGGCTGCGTTGTCATTAGGATATAGCTATTTGGGCACCTATTTAGAGTACAATATTCCCCAGAATGGTTGGACCTTGGCCTTGACTTCTGCAAGGTGGAGCAACAAAGTCTCAAGTGTGAGGTAAAATTGGCTTTCCACTCAGATGCACCTAAAAAGGGAGAAGGCCCGGTTTATGAGTAAATCACACTACTTGCTTATACATTTTCCATATAGATAATTCTCTTTTAAATATTGGTGTTCTTCTCTCTTATTTTATGGTTTTCCTCTACATTTGCCTGAAGCTTCCACTTATACACATCTTATACACATTCATTACTGACATCACATGACATTAGTTTGGTGATAAAGCCGTGAATATTTTATTGCATCCCATCAAATATCAGATATCATTTACAGATCCATATGAGTTGTGGCCTTGTCAGAAGGAAAGACTATGAATAGAATTAATAAAACCAGGCCGGGAGTGGTGGCTCACGCCTGTAATCCCAGCACTTTGGGAGGTGGAGGTGGGTGGATCACAAGGTAAGGAGTTCACAACCAGCTTGGCCAACATGGTGAAATCCCGTCTTTCTAAAAATATAAAAATTAGCTGGCCATGGTGGTGGGCACCTATAGTCCCATCTACTCAGAAGACTGAGGCAGGAGAATTGCTTGAACCCAAGAGGTGGAGGTTGCAGTGAGCCGAGATCGTGTCACTGCACTCCAGCCTGGGTGACAGAACGAAACTCTGTCTTGGGAGAAAAAAAAAAAAAACAAAAAGAATAAAACCAGGCAGGATGTAGTCCAGCAAACTGACTGTATGAAATCACAGGTTCTATTTAAATGGCAGAATTAGTTAATGTGTAACATTGAGAGGGAATAAAATATTAAAAGGACTCACCTGTCTGAGTTTCACAAGGAGCATTCAATCTTATTGCTATCCCCCAAAATACCATCAGAATAAGCAGTCTCAGGTTATTATCACTTATCACCAAGATAATGCCAGTTTTCACTTGGGATGTTATTATTTTGTTAGAGCAGAGGTTCTCAATCCTGGCTGCATATTACCATTATATGAACAGCTTGGAAAAAAAAAAAAATCATCCTCAGAGATTCTGAGTTAACTTGGTTAGATTGGGGCTAGGCATTAGTACTTCCTCCCTCCCCTTTTCAACTTTTTTTTTTTTTTGAGACTGAGCCTTGCTCTGTCATCAGTCTGGAGTGCAATGGCATGACCTCTGCTCACTGCAACCTCCAGCCTCCCAGGTTCAAGCAATTCTCCTGCCTCAGCCTCCCAAGCACCTGGGACTACAGGTGTGTGCCACCATGCCCAGCTAATTTTTGTGTTTTTAGTAGGGACAGGGTTTCACTGTGTTAGCCAGCATGGTCTTGATCTCTTGACTTGTGATCTGCCTGCCTTGGCCTCCCAAAGTGCTGGGATTACAGGCATGAGCCATCGCACCTGGCCTCTTTTCAACTTTTAAAGAATCCTAGGTGATTTTAATGTGTGGCCAAGATTGAGAACCTTTTCCTTATTGGATATGTCTTTTAACCTTGAAATTTTACCATTTAGTGTCAAAATTTAAAAATAAGTTACCTGTATTCCATTAAACTTTTGCATTGCATATGAGAATAACTCTATGTGGTTAGTTTTCTAAAGTTTTGTTAATGTTTAAGAGAACTTGATATTATGTAAACGACTTTCCTTGTGATTTCAATTTAAAATGTATAATTAAATAGTTTTAGAATTTATGATTTTTAAATGGAAATGTATAAGGTGATTTGGCTACATTTATAGACAGAATTGGTCTATTAAAATAACTTGAGAGGCACAATATTTATGTCTAATTGATTAAGTTTATTGGAATTAACAACCTGGGAACATTTTGTTTGTTAGTGAGGCTTTTGAAGTTAAAAAAAAAATCCCACACATTAACTTGTAAAATGTAGTGTAAAATGTGTATAAAAGGGTGTTTAATGATCTTATTTTGTAAATGAGACCAAATGTTAATCAAATCCTCCCTTAAAGGCAGTTTAAAAAATACATTACTTGGTTTGTAAATAGATAATGAGATTAATAAGTTAAATTTAAGTGATTTAATAGAGATTTAATAAAATAAGCTAAATTTAAGGAATGTGAGACTTTATAATTTATTTAGCTGAAAATTGTTTTCCAAGTAGCCACAGACGGGATTTTTTTGTGTGTGTTTAAGACCCATTCTCAAGAATACCAAAAACTTACTTTAGCAATTAGCAGGTTCCTTTGATTTTTCTTTCTTTTTCAAAATTAAAATAGAATATTTCCTAATTATAAAAGGGACACATAGTTCAGAGTACAAAAAGATGTAAGGAATGAAGTAAAATTCATACTCTCGGCACCCAGATTATAATTGTTGGCAGTTTTATATGTCCTTTCCAATGACTGGCTGGCTGACTGATTTCTCTCTCTGTGGTCTATTTACTGATTTTTGATTAACTACTAAATGGGATGATATTATACATGCTGTGTTCTAGCCTTCTTTTTCCTTTGCTAGTCTCTCTTGAGCATTTTTAAAATAAATTTTAAGTATAAGGATTGTATTGTATTCCATTATAGGGATTTATAAGATGTAAAATGAAGTGTGTACCAATTGACAAGCTATTTCCAAATTTTTGTGTTATAAATATTAAGATGATGAACATACTTAATTTTTTATATTTGGGTACTTGTGTGACTATTTCCAGATACCTTTCTAGAAGTGAAAACTCCTTAGTCCGAGTTGTAAGTTTTTGGATGTATTGTCAAATTACCCTACGAAAGGATCCTAGGCTTGCAAGATTCTGAGAAATAAACCTATTATTTTGATGGCAACTGGGTATTTTCGGATTATTTAAACCTTTTTCTTCTTTGTAAATGAATGCATAGCTATAGTCTAATTGTGATTTAGGCTTTTCCTCAGTGGTAAGATTTTGGGGACTGGGATCAAAATTCCAGTCATAACCCCCTCTACCTTTGTCATTTTAAATGTTACTTAAATTTTCAAAATCAAGGTTTTTTACTTCATGATATCATATCTAATCATAGCTGCCTTAAACCATTGTGTTTGAGTGGATAGCTTTGTGAGAGCAGAATAGTGCGTAACACATGAGAAGACCTCAGTAGGTAATTTTTTTCTGTATTTAAAAATGGGAAGATGGAATTATGTTAGTTCTTCCTAGTACCATCACTCTTTTAATTGTATAAAAGATTGAGGCACAGTTTAAGTTTGCAGCTTTTGCTTGAGACTTCACTCTGACATCTTTCTCTTTTTGGATGATTAATAAAAAAGTTTTTCTCTTTTTTGATGGTTAATAAAAATTTTGAATAGAATGATGTAATTACCCTGTTCACCACAGAATCTTCTTTCCTCTTTTTCATGATTTTCCAGATATTAAACCTTTCATATATTTTCCAAACGTTAAAACTTTAAATGTTAAAATGTTAAAACATTAACACTAGATATCTAGGAAGACCATTTAAAATAATTAAATCAGTGTTTCTCTTCCAATACATAAAATTTAAATAGGCAGATTTAACTACAAGGAAAATAAAATATTGAAAAATACTTCATAGTTCTGAGTACTACACAAAAAGATACTTGAGGTAAGATATAAAGGTAAGACTTGACAGGCAGCATATAAGACAAGGAGGAAATTGGTTGACTGAAATGTAGAAACATTTTGCCTTATTGAGTTTAAGTGGATTCAATTTTGTGAAAATTTTTACTCTGAATGAACAACTTTGCATATATTGCATAATCATACACAGAATCCTGCAATCTCTAGATATCATATGGGAAGCAAGCTTAGCAATCAGATACTCCAATCCTTTCATTTTATAAATAAGCAAAATGAGATTCATGGAGGTTCTGATGTATATTTGATGATTTCTGTAAAAAGCAACATCTGGAGTTTTTGTTAGTATGAATTGCAGGCACCAACCTCTTCATTTCATGCAAGAGAAAATTGACACCTGGAGAATCTGAAATACATTGGCCATGAAAAGCCAGAATCCTGGCCCAGAACACCTTGTTCTGGTGTTCCTCTAACACTAATTAAGACACATGATGAATGGTCAAGAACAATAAATGATTTTATTTATCAGCCTGAAATTCTTTGATATGTGAAGTTAGGTTCCAAAGGAATTGAGCTGTATGTGGGAGCAACTGGCCAACAAATACCAATTCAGTTTTTTGCACACAGTCGTAATTGTCCTTAGATATTGCTTGGAGGTTCTGAGTTCATAAGTACAGAATGGTTTCCAAGGGGTATACTTTAAGGAATATTAGAATGCCAGTCCCATATCCCTGGATGTTTCTACTTAAGGTAAATTGATTGAGAAAACCCATGTTTCTTTAACTGCCTTTCTGCAATGACCACCTACTGTCCTTAGGAATTCAGTTCTGGCCCTCTCTGGTTATGCACGTAAAGGCTGACCCATTCATTCAATTTAGTTGTCCACATGGCAGAAGTCCAGGACTTTTGAAGACATACCAGAAAGAAATAGTTCTATGTACCCAAGGAGAAAGTAGCAGACATAGTGGAAGAAAACTCAATGTGAACAATTATAGAAAGAAGAATGATCTGTAATCCTCTATCATTCTGTAAAGGAGTGTCTTCTCCATTTTCTCTCACCTGTCTTTCTCAAAGGTAAGACACATGCTCAAGTTAAGATTATATTGAATTTTAAACAGGATAGGCAAGGGAATCCATTTAAAATTATGCTGTATGTCCTTACAGAGGTTTGAGTTCTCAGGCAAGCCCTCACTCTGCCTGTGCTAGCAAACCCTAACTGAGAGTGTGGCATTGCAGCACAATAACTTATTTTAAACTCCAGGTGTGTATGCGGTACTAGTATTTGGCCTTAAAAAATTTATTACAGATGTCTGGAATTGAAACTGTTGACTAGGTGCAAACATTACCTCATACTCCATTTGACACTAGCACAGTTGGGGGGAGATTATAAAGGTAAATAAAAAAGTGCTAAAATGTAAATGTGTGCTATTTCTTCAGCAAATTGGGTTTTCTTGTTATAGCCATTTTAGTGTTTTATGAGTCAGATAATAGAAATCCTGAAATTAAGTACAGATTTACAGCTTGTTAGGGGAACAGTTCCCACTAATCCCTTGCAATTTTGATATCCATGGTCTCTTTCATGGACTTAGTGAGAATAACTTCTTTTATATCACGTCTCTCTGAGTTTTCAGAGAGTATCTGTAAGTTTTGATATCAGACAAGAGAGTTAATGTTTTACATTTAGGAATCTAAAGTAATGCAGTAGCGGATGCATCAGGGCAGTGAACACAACCTGGTGTTACTATCGTAGTGTTCACATGTTGTTTCTCTGTCTTGATAGTATGTCCCCAGATGGTAAGCACCACGTTGTAATAACTTTTGGAGGGCTGAGGAAGCAGGGGATAGAACACAATAGATGTCATTTGATGATCAGCAACAAAAGGTTGCTACAGAGAATTAAATGTCACAGCAATCTGATGTTATTGTTTTATTGCATTGGTTGAACACTACCACACATATCTGACCCATATGACTAAAGCAAAGAGAATTTAAAAGAAATATGGAAGAGGGAAATGTTTAAAATATTTAGATCATTTTGGACTTTTAGTCTTAATGTGTTTGTAATAGTTTGTTAAGCAGTCTTTTTAAAAGGGCTGGGCAGGGAGAGCCTGTCTTGACTAATGAAACCATCTAAAATGTGCCCAAGAAGCACTTGGTAATGAAATAATTGATTAACCATCACATTCTTTTAGAACTGCAAGCAGTGTGCTCCCAAATGCCTTGTTTTTTGCTTTGGAGCCATTGGAACCTTTTCTTGTCATTCCTTCAAACCTTGGAAGACTCAGGTTCCTTAAATGTGTTGCTTGACTGTCTGAGTTAAATGCAGACTCAATCAGCAATTGAGACCAGTGGCTCTTTAAAGAGTTTGTATGTACCCTTTAATCTCTCTGTGATAACCCAGGATATATGCATGCTTGTCTTTGCTGAGACCCCATCCCAGCTCCAGCTTATTTTTTAATCTTTTTTTGAATTACATGGGCTATGACAAACGTGTTTTGATTCATTAAAATAGTAATTGCAAAAGTACACTCTTAATTTAGTTCTGTGATTTTTGAATTTGTGTTGTGTGGTGTTGATTGCTGGTTCCACTATTCTGACATTTATGGCTGTGTTGCATCTTGGAAACCATGTGTGGTTGTAACTGGGAGTTGGCAGGTGCAAGAAAAGAGTAAGTGATGCTTTATTGGCATTGTTTTATTCCTCAAGATTCCTTTCAGAAGGTGAAATAAGAAATATTGACTAAATTGGAAAGAATGGAATGTTCAAGCCTGTTAGAGGTATGACCTGATTATGAGTTCACATGTTACTCTCTATTGACCTTATTGCTGTAGTGACAAATATAACATTGGGTTTCAAATACCTACCTCAATAACAATTCTTTTCCACAATGAATAGTAACCAGTTAATACAGAATTAGAGAGCAGATGGCCCCTCAGTGAATATATTGTAACTTTCCCCAGGGATTATTACACTGATGTGAAAATCACAAGAGTATTCATACCAGGTCCACGTGTTATTAGTTGTATAATTCTTTTATATAAAATCCCCTTATTCTTTTTTCTTTTTTTAAAAAGAAATTTATTGGAGAAGATGGCCAAGAGTACCATCACTTTAAAGTAAAATATCTGACTTCACCTGCCAAGGGGAGCCAATTTGGTGTTAAGGTCTGTTAATAATTTAACTTTTCCTCTGCTGATGTCAGTGTGAATGTGTTACTGCTTTCAATTATCAATGAACTCTTTTCCTTTTTCAGAGGAAGACAATATACATAGTGAATGTGTTAGAATAATTTTGGTTTTTATTGTAAATAACTTTATACTTTATGTGAAAATTGGTAACAAGGTTTCATCTTGATCTGGTTTAGTGTTTCTCAACTTGTTTTTTCCTTATTGTACCCTAAGGAGCTTATTTTTAGAAATTTTTTCCCCCAATTGCTCTCCCTTTCCCATGCATGATATTAAATACTAAGAACAAGATGATTTTGTCAGGTAGGGTTTTTCACATAACCCCAAGAACCAATTTTCACCCTCTTGGAAAGTGATTATACCCTCCCACTGAAAATGCATGGTTTTCTTAAAATAAGTTTATATAGAGTAAACTACTTTAATTTTAAATTTTCTTTATTTAAAAAACAATTTATGTGTAGTACAGAAAAATCAGAGAATGTAAATAGGACATAAAACACACCTCTAAGCTCATCTACCCAGACACAGTTCTTGGTAACTCTTTTAAACACCTACAAATTCTCATCTTCCTATGTTCATGTGTTTAGAATTTTAAATAAGCAGATTGTACTATATGTAATGTTTTGTAACTTACTTTATTCATTTAATATTTTCGGTGAGCTTTCTTTTTTCAGGCCCACAATAGAATTATACAAAATCATTTATATTGACTGAATGTTTTATTGCTTTATCATGATTTATTTAACCAATATCCTATTATTTAACATTTAGGCTGTTTTTAAAAATCACTGCATTGATTAAAAAAAATCAATTAAAAAGTCACTGCACTTTCCTTTTAGGCAAAGCTTTTTGCACGTTAATTACTTTAAATTTATTTCAAAAGCAGAATTAAAAGTGATGCACACTTTAAAGCCTTTTTTGCAATAATTTTGCATTAGTGGACATTTCTACCAGTATTAATTGAGAATACTCCCTTTGCCTGGAACTTAACCAACAAAGAGTATTATCACTTTTTAAAGTATTTGCCACTTTCGTAGGCAAAATATTTACTTGTTTTAATAGGTGTTTGTTTATTTCTAGAAATGGTAGTCATTTTTTCATATGTTTATTGGACATTGATATTTTAACCCTTTTCAAACTTAAAAATAGCATCTGATTTTTTTTTTAACATGCAAAGAAAGGGCTTCTAAGTCTTCAAGTATTCTAAGGGGCAAATGGTTTTAATACAAGGTCATTGTAAACATCTTTTTTTTTTATTCCCTGCCCCGCTCCCAGACATATTCTGCTTAGGTAGTAAAAATCTTCTTGATGTAAGAACAAGAAACTCCTGAATGTAAGTTCATGTTAGGGCAAAAAAACATTTAAGGCATAAACTTGTTAAATGAAAATCAAGATTATTTAAATAAAATCTTTGTGGTAGGAGAGAATTAGGGTGAAGGGGCACACAAGAATGACCTTTAAATTTAGGTTTATTAAAATAAGTAATATTTATCAAAAGGGAAGCCATCTTGTAAGTTTCTCACATGACACAGATGTTATCTTCCATCATATGTCTATAAGCTTTCCTTTTATGTAGCAAGCTCGACCTTTGGAAAAGTTAGAGCAATAGCTCTTCTGTTTGGGTATTTGGTAGATGACCATTTATGTACTTTATTTAGTCCACATCATTAATCATTGAAGGTTTACATACTTAATCACTGAGATGTTTGGACTCCTTTCATTTTGTTTTTGGTTAATTAAGTCAGTTCGTTGCCACAAAATAGTAACTAACTTATGCTAAGACTCTCAGTGGCCATGAACTATTACTCCACAAGAGGAATCTTTAGGTCTGAGATATTTTTTCACTTATTTTTAACAGTAGATTTATGTATCAAAATATAAGTGATTGCACTTACTGACCTTATTTATTGGCCTCACCTTGAGTTGAGCTCATTATGCTTAATTTCCTGGTTATCACATTTAATTATTAAGACCTGTTTTTAACAACAGCAAAAAGAACTCAGAAAGCCAGATGAGTTTTTAAATGAACTATCTAGAAGTGGTCATAACCACTGCTTTTTTCTAAGCCAAGCCACGTTACTAGATAATATTGTTTTGTTTTTGAAATCACATGTTACCCAAGGAGTGATGATGGAATCATTCCTGTCCAAACTGTATGAGCTCAGTTCTTTACTCTTTGACATATGAGACAAAATCTTACTTTCTATACCAACTTTACCTAGTAGGAAACTTGTAGGTAGAAAGATGCGTACCTTTTATCTGTGGTTAGAATTCTTTTATCATAAATCTCAATAGCAAAGTAGATAATACAATAAAATAAAGGAAACATTTACTTTGACAGAAAATTCCAAACATGTAGCTTCATGAAACTTTTTGTCAAGACTTGGTTCTAGAATTTAACAAATAATTGAGGCAGAGAGTGTATGAAATTCCTGTGTAGATGTCCTTACTGTATCCCAAACGCTGTACTAGGAATTAGTTGAATATGTCTTAATCTCACAACAATATTTTGACCTCTACTTAAAATATGAGGAAATTGAATTCCAGAAAAGGATTTCCCAGCTCTATCTGTATACTATATGGCTGCTCTGGAAGCAGTGTAGGTGTTATTCCAAACCTTTGTCCTATCTATGACCATCTATTTAAACATGTGGGAAAAGAACATTTTTATCAAAGCAGTGATAAATGTTACATGATTATTTGTAGATAGGTGGATCTGAAAAGTACCTGGTAAAGAGGTTCTAATCTTCTGATTCAGGGACTAAGGAGAAACCACCTCAAAAAAACTCAGGTGCTAGTTGATGCTACTGAGATCCCAGTGCCACGGATACTCACCTTTGCTCAGACTTGGAAAAGGCCTTGTCTTCTACAGGGTGAATGGTTTTGGTATAGCTCAAGTCTTTCAGATTCCTTCTCTGGATGGCCCCTGTTTGCGTAACTCCAATGCCCTACTGCGTTGCCTAAGGACCCTTAACAGAAAAGAAGCAACTTGAAATCTTTGATTTTACTAACATGATTTCATTCTTGTATGAAAGCTGAAAAAAAGTGTTCCTCAGTTCCTTTGGACTTTTATAAGGATTCCCCCACCCTGCCCCCACCCCACCGTGTGCATACATGCTTGTGCAACTTCTGCTGGCTGGCTTCACATTGTATAACAATGTGAACCTGGGCTGTATTGGAAGGAAAGAGAACATGACTTGCCTGAAGTCCCTCTCCCGTGCCAGGTGCATTCATAGTCAGGCCTGCCTCAGATCTCACGGTTAGACTGTACACATGCGTCCTTGCCTTTCACATAACTTCCTTGATTATGCTAGAAGTACTCTAAGGAATGATTCAGCCAACTCATGAAGATTTCTCATTTTCCCTTGGGGGTGCTTCCTTGGGAACATGAGACAGGGCCTTGCCCCCACAGTACCCTGTGTCACTGCCTTGCCCCCTCTCTCATTGCTCCCCTTTGGGAGGGAGATCTCCTAATCACCAGGGGCTTGGTGCTACCTCTTTCATACCTAGAGAGGCCCAGACATCTATTGCCCTTCCCTGCTCAGCCGCCATCCCACCTACCTGACGTTTATTTTGCCCCTTCTGCGGGTGTGATGCCCCACTTTCTCACAGGCCGTTTGAGTATGGGTAGAGAGAGAGCAGAGAAAGAGACCCCTTTCCCACACCCCTGTTCAGGTTATATTCCAGGTTCATATGGAGAGGCTGGGGGTAGGGCAGAGGTCGCAGCTGGAATAAATACCTCTTGCCAGGGGTCAGAATCTTGTGCAAGTTTATCTCCAGCTGGTGTGTTATCTGCAATTCTCATTTGTTTTAGAAGTGGGTATCTCCTAGTACTTTGTTACTTGTAAAATATATTCAATGCCATTCACATTGGTTAACTTTAGCTATCTCTTTTTTAAAATACTTTTTAAAAAATTTCACCAATGATGGTTTTGAAGGTTTTGCTAACTTTGTTTCTTTTCAGGCAAATGCTTGTACTTGGTCTCTTTAGTATCTGGGAAGCTGGATGGAGTGATCCCAGTTACTCAGGAGACTGAGGCTGGAGGATCCCTTGAGTCATCTGAGGCTAGGAGTTCAAGTCCATCCTGGGAAAAATAGTGAGAGCCTGACCCTGCCATCTCAAAAAATAAAAGATTAGCCCTGCGTGGTAGTATGGGCCTGCAGTGGCCATGATCACACCACTGCACTCCAGCCTGGGTGAATGGGCAGGACCCTATCTCTAAAATACAATAAAAAACAAACAAATATTTTGGAAGTAGGTGCTATTACCCTATGACTTATGAGAAGAAAACTGAGAGGTTATACAACTAGAGAGTAAGGCAAGATTCAAACCCAAGTTTCTGTAATCCCTTATTTTTGTTACGTTACTCATGCTACTATTCCAGCATTATGCATAACCCTTTACTGAATTCGAAAATCAAACTGAATGGAAAATTGCAAATGTGAAGAGAGGGGTATTCATCTATGTAAATTTAAATTTGATACTAAGTTTACTAAAGCGAATAGCCAATTTATGGGTTATAAGTAAGATGATCTATCCCAATGCTGTGTTCAAAAAATGACAGAGGCAAATAATACATTCTTGCTAGTATGGGATTTACTTCTCTAGAGATTTACATAGCAGCTCTTCATGGAAAGGAAGAAAGATCATAAAAATGCTAGTAGGTTATCTCGTCGGGTGGAGTTGTAAGAATTATGAAATCATACAGAAGGGTGTAGCACACATCTGGCCTTTTATGAAGTTAGGGGAAAGTGTGACATTCATTCCTGTTTAACATGTTAAATTACATATTTGATCATGAATGTTTTTTCTTCCTCACTTGAAAGATTTTTCTCTACGTATGTTTTCTAAGAATAAATGGATACCTCTGATATACTGGTGAAAGTCACAGCTGAAGTTCATGCCTTTCAGTTTGTCCACAAGTAATATAAGAGCCTGTTATAGTTTACAGAGTTCTATTCAAATAGAAATTCTTTGGCTATTGGAAATGTGTTTACATTTATGTGTATTGGTCATAAATTTTCATTTTTGGGAAGCCTGTTCCAATCTAATGAGAAGTGACAGGATTCTCTCATTGTCAGCCATGTCAACTTGGTCACCCTTAGCCCTTTTTTTTAGTTAACATTCCTTGCAGGAGTTACATAGTTGTTATTAATGGTGCTAAGTTGGGGAGATCCTTCACATTTTTCTAATACAGAGCACTGTTTGGATGTTGACTTTTGTTAATGAAATTGACTGTTACATTCTGCAAATTTTTGTTTGTCTTCTTTGGCATTTACAAATTTCCTTTTGTCCCTAGCTTCATGATTGAAACTGTACATCCATCTGTTGTGGGCTTTGGAGTTGTCTCTGTTGAAGAATGCTTAAAAATCTAACATATCCCTTAAAAAGGAATCTCCATGTTAGTAGGAGATGGTTTTCTTTATCTTTGTCTATGTTTTGAGAGGTCTCTGGAAACTACCTTATGTTTGGTGAGTTTTTTAATTCAATTTTTTTTTTTTTTGCCTCTCAGTAATATAGATTGTGCTTACCCTCATTACAGATTATTGCTCCACCTTGGCAGATATAATCCCATTCTGTGTGTGTGTGTGTGCACGCGTGCTTGTGTGTGTGTGTGTCGTTCTATATGGTCCACAGGGTTGATCATCAAGATGTTTAACCACTTGTTCATCAAAGGCCCTGACTAATCTAAACAGTCATTCTGGCCAGTGACAAGTGACATTGACTGTAAATGACTGGGTGACTCTGTCCGTGCACAAGGGTTGGGCTGTTGCTGGTTGGAGGTATTTGTGGGGTATCTGTCTCAAATAACTTTTCTGTCATTTTTGCTTTTTACTAACTGTGCAATCAGTGTCATAGATTGTAGAAAATGTTGACAGAAAGACCATAGCAATAGTCATTTAAAGACACACTGATGAAATAATCAGAATAGTTAAATGCTTCAGTGCCATTCAAAAATGCTTTTATTAGATATTTGGTATATTCAGTTCCACTTTTGTATTGTACTTTTTGGTCATTCTTTTTTCTGTGAACATAACAGAATTCACAGATATTAATTCCTAGCACTTGTATTTAATGTGTGAGAGGTAACTACCTTGTGTTTAAGATCAAGTTAACAAAGCAGAAAGATTAAATCTGAATGCTGTCAGGTCAGTGGTACATTTAGGATCAAGGTTCAGAATGAGACAATTCATTTACAATCCTGATTTTCCACGTTCCTCTGAAGTCCAGGCACAGGCTCTTTTCTAGGTAGACAGGAATGTTTATTTAAACATTTTGAAGTGATTTATTAAAGTGGATGCATCAGTATTTTCTGTATGCATGTGAAATCCTTGAGAGATTACACAATTAAAAAGGAAATAGATGAGACCTCGCCCTTTACAGGACCCAAATTCCCTTTAGCTGAAAGCAGGCTTGGAGAAAGAGATTAACAATTTTTAAAGAGGAATGCAATCTGTTTGTGTTTATTTCATTTTCTCCACAAGAGATTCTTTCTCACAGTCAGGATGTGTGGCTTAGCACTACCTAGGGAGCTTGTTTGCCTCCATTTTCTTGGTTACTTAACAGAGAATGGGAGGCAGAAGTTAAAGCCCAGCAATGTCTTTTAGCTACACTTTGTATTAGTACTTACATCTTCCTTTCCTTAACTAGGCTACAGGGACCAGATTGTTTTGGATCCTTTCTTCCTGAAGGGCAGAGAAAGAGGAGGTGAGAAACACTGTGATTTCACTATTCCCTGTTAGGTCCAATCAAGGCGTGGGGTAAATCATATTTCTCATGGGGATTAGGGAGGTATTCTTTGAAGGTAGAACTGCTTTGACCAGATAGATGCTACTAAGAAAAATGCTGCATTATTTCTGCTGGCAGAAGAAGGGCAACTAGTGAAATGCAAGGCAGGCAGCTTGAAGTGAAGTTATAACGAACTGAAAGACTTAGTAAGGAGGAAATTGCATTTTTTGGCAAAAGGAAATTAGGTGCTCCCTTTTATTTTGGGTTAATTGGGAATAGTTTGGTCTAAACTAGTGAAAAAACTGGAGTAAAAGTTTAAGTCACTTCAGCTTTATTATTTTAAAAATCATAGTAATTTGTTTTAATTCTGAATTTTTTATTCTGTGAATTCCTTCCCAAATTGTTTTTGAACAGAAGGCATGCAAGAGAAACTCCTGCCAAGACTGCTTAAATTAATAGAGGAGATACATTTATAATTAGTATTTATATTATAGGAGTTAGAGTGCCAAAAACAAACATACTGTATTATTTATGGCATGGTGGATAAAAAATGCTGGTTCTGGAAATAGAGGATGCAGGTTCACATCCTGACTCTGGTACCTACTGGACTTTGGGCACCGACACTTACTCTTTCTCTGCCTCAGTTTCCTCATCTCTAAAATGACACAGTCCATATAGCTAGGCCATACAGCTGTTATGCTGAGGACTAACGTAATCTAAGCTCCTTAGAATCGTGCCCAGCTCAAAGCAAGTGCTCTAGAAATGTGGGTTGTTATTACTGAGTAAACCTCAGGCTTTTAATACTACTAATATTTGTATCATTCCCTGTCTTGTGGATCAACTTGTCTCATCTATATTAAATTATCACATCATCCTAACTTACCAGTGTTCAAAAAGTGTTTTTAATTATTTTTCAAAATATTTGGAGAGCTCCCATCATCTGTAGTTTTCTTCCACTCTCCATCCACCTCCTACCCCCAAGCTTTCATTAAAGGACCAAGCACTGTATTAATTATAATGAGGAACACAGACCTTGACTGGCTTTTCACTTGTATGCTTTTACTTCCTTGGCACACAAACCTGAATGTTAGAGAGAAGATGGGTTGGGGATAGCAGAGACCTTTTCAATATAAGGTGAGGATGAGACTGAGCTACAATGTTATATTCAGTTAAAGGAACTGCCTCTTTTGTTACTTGTTCAGAATGACCAGAGAGGTGAAGATTGAACACAGGGATCATTGGGTAAGGCAGAATTAATTCTTGGAGAACTTTACAACACACTGCATTATGGTTTTGAGAGGTCAACTTAATGTTCTTATTGTACTGGGTATCGTTTTCCATATTGAATCCCACAGTGCTCTCAGCTGCTGTTAGTTGCCAACCCTTTTTGAACCAGTTTTCTATTCCTTTCTCTCCCTCAGTTCCCCGACCCCAGCTGTCTTACTTTATCCTTCTAGATTTTTGTGCTCCACAGTTCACTCCCTGTACTCCCTTCTCACCACCACCCCCTTTTGCATTTTTTATGGTAAATAAAATAATTGTGCAGTGTAAGCCCAATTACAAATGCAAGGCAGCATTTGTTATTGCATATCTTTTTGGTAACATAAGCCACAGAAGGATGATGAATACTCTTTTATTTACAAACAATATACAAGTAATTCCACTTCACTGGAGATAACAGCTTAGGTCGCTTTCTGATTTAACCTCCTTGCTATTTCAGATAAGAACCTACATAAGCTTTCATTTGAATAGGCTTTTTGCCCAAATATTGTCCCTTTGATAGTGAGCAGTCTCAGGGCAGTTCTGCATCCACTGGTGCCATCAGCCTTTAGTATGCACAGTGAAAAGTAGCAAACAGGGTTGGCTCTATCCCACTTTGAAGCCTAAATGAAACTTGTACAAGTATAAGAGAGAAAACAATTGAATCAAAGCCACATGGTCTAAAAATAGATTTGCCTATTACAATGGAAAGGTTTTGGTTAAGAATCTTTCTTTCATTTAATTGATATTGATATTAATTATAACAAACAAGAGTGTTGGTTACAATTCTACAGTGCCCAGTTATCTTGCCAAATAAAGAATGGACTGGCATTGGTTGTGATGAAGAATTATTGTGTTGTATATATGGGCAAGGGAATATACATGTGTCATATTAGAAATGGGAACATTTATCACTCCTAAACACTCTAGCCAGAAAATGAATCCATTGAAAATCTTATTTACACATATGTTGGTAACATTCATTACTTGTTAATTCTAAGTTAGTGGCTCTGCTTTTAGTAAAGACAAATATCTATTTGAAAGTAAAAATATTTCTCAGCAGGGTCCTCCACACAGTGATGCCTCTGTTTCATTGACCTTTGTGAAAAAGGTGCTGGTTCTTGAATTCATGCATTACTGTTCTGCACGGGAAACAAAGGAAGTAGTAGTATCTCCTGTGAAGGATTCTTTTGAAGATCACACACATAATGCATCTAGTATATGGTAGCATTTCAAAAAAATGACAGTATTATTTTAAGAAAACAGATTTTCTTGAAAATTTTGGGGGAAAAACAATCACATCTTTCTTATTGATCTCTTGTCTTCACACTGCTGATACTCCAAACTAGCAGCTGCGTTCACTTACTCTCTTCTTGAAAATGTTATGATGATAGTTGTCCCTTACTGTTACCTGGAATGGCTGGTACCACTGTAGTCCCCATTAATAAAAATAGAAGCAATATTCTCCATTAATAAAATATGATCACTCTCCATTAATAATACCCACTGAATGTTCTCCATTAATAAAAACTGGACTCCTTAGGTATCTGACATAGTCCTAGCCTTTCCATTCGAAAGCTAAAAAAAGCCAGTTTAACCCAATAAGTGGAAGCAGACATGTGTTAAAAGAATACATATTTAATATATCTGCATATGCTTACAAACATATGTGCACACATACCTACACATGTGGAAATTCAAGCACCATATACTTTATTAATGGAAACCAACGTCTCCAGAAGGCAAGGAACAGCACTCAAAAACATAATAAAGTTAAGAAAAGATGAAAAGAATATGGTGAGTGTACATGTAAAAGGAGATAAAGGGGGTCATGGGGCTGGGAGGCAGAGTTAGGGTACGTAGGGGAAGGCTGAAGACAGGTGAGGACTTTGCTAGTTAAGTAATGCTAGGCTGCTGGTCCGTGATACCAGGAAAGTGAAGAAATGAGAGCAGACTCACAGAGAAAGCTGTATTCATTGAGTGGTCTTGCTTGAAAGAAAGAAGAGAAGGAAGTCTATGGGCTGCAGGGAGTGTAGTAATCACAGGGTATGTTTAGTTGTATGTATTTTTTCTTTTAATAATAATCTGATGTTATGAAGTCATCTAGGGAAGGTAAATGCTTTGGAAAGGGAAGTAGTAATGAGGGGGAAAGTCTTAGAAAGTCAGACCATGGAATGGGTTGGTGAATTCTTTATAAGTATTGAATTTCCTGTCTAGGAGGTAGATTTCTGACTTTGTCTTCCAAGTGAGGTGACCTAGCAGGCCCTTTGCTGCGATGTCTGTAGCCCGTTTCAGCTTTCCTGCCTGTTTTATCTCCTGGATGCCTAGAATAATCTGAGAGGAGACAACAGAAATCAAGCATATGTTCAATACAAAGGCCCCATGAAATCTGCAAGCCTGCTGTGTATCAAGTCAATGTAATTCATTTATTTTTTTAAAGGGGTGATGATACGCTCTTTCCTCTAGATGACAAATTACAGCGCTCATCTGAAAAGCCCTCTCTTTGGGGAAAACATTCTGCCTCTTTTTTTGTTTTCTGCATAGCCTCTTTATTGTGTATGGTGAATAAAGAAATAACATGAACTGAATACCCATAAAGAGAAAAAATTGATAAAAGCAGAACTGATTGTGTGATTGTGATAATGAACACAAAGATAATGTACAAAATGTACATATAGCATTCGACTAGGAGAATCAATTCCTTTGTAGTTTTTTGCAACTGTTTAAAATATGGATTATAGCTAAATCCTATTATATGTTTAGACCAGAGGCTAGAAGTGGTGAAGCCTATCACAGAAGGGGCCACTGTGAAAGTTGATCTCTGTAGGATCTAGTAAGTTAGCTGCTGTGATGCTTCTCCAAGAATTATACCAAAATAACAGCTTTACTTTCCTCAAAGAGTAATTTTCCCAGTTATCACTAAGATTTTTGTTGGTCATTATAGATTTTTTGATATACTTGCAATGAGAAAGATTTACAACTGACATATTAATACTATGCTCTATTGAGATTTGGCTTCAAGCTGTCCAATAATCCTCATCATCCTTGATTTTTTTAGTGTGCCCCCCAGAAAATATTTTCAGATACCTTTTTTATGTCTCCTAAAATCCCCTTCTTTACTTCCCCCCAACATAATTATTTCCTTCTCTAATAAAAACCGGTCATCCTGCCTCACCACCCCTCATCTGCTTTTCTCTTTAGCTTTACCTGTCTCTCTTATGGACCCACAGTCAGAGGAAGGTGAAGAGTACCTCTCCTCTGAGCCCAGTTTCTTGACATCCACAGATTAGATCCTTTCTCTCTGCCCTAGGGTTCCTTCTATGTTAGTCATCTTGCTTCTAGGAATTTATAGGTCGTTTTTAACTTGGGAAAAACCTCCTTTGACTCAAATATTCATTTGTTATTCACTTGGCAGATGTTTATTTAATACTTATGTCCTGTAGCATTGGTTGTTGGCAAGCAATTGAAACAGACTTTTGTTATCTTGAACAAAAAAGGAATGTACTGGAAGGCTATGAGATTATCCATAAAATGGGTAGAAAAGATTAAGGATCTGGCTCCACAGATGGCATAGGCCAGAGCGGCTCAGGTGAATCCAGGTGACAGGGACTACAATAAATCTCTTCTGGGATGAAACAACTTTAACCGACTTTAACTTGGCCTTTGTATCACTTTTTTCAAAACTTCAGTTCCAGGAAGTGACGGTCTGATTGACTTGGGGCACTATCTCATCCCTAGAGATGAGAAGTATGGGGAACCTGGATTGACAGTCCCATCAGGACTGCATCCAGTTGGGGGAAGTTAGTTTCTAAAAGGAATGTGAAAATGCTATTGCCAGGAAAAAATGAATGGGAAACAGGGAGGCAAAACCAATAACTTGTCACTGTAGCCTATAATATGTCAGGCAGTCAGTATCCTGGTCTTTGAAATAGACAAATAAAACTAACATTTACTAAAAGGAAAAAAAAAATTGATGAAAGTGGTAAAATTGAAGGTGAGATTGCAAGAATAAGCCCAAAGATAAAAACATATTGTGAAATATATAGGAGAGATATTTCCCCTTCATGGATGACAGAAGTAACTGTCCAAACATATGAATAAATTGTGGCACAGTCATACTGTCTTGTCCCAATTCTTAGATAAGAGATTGGAACTGGTCCAAGATGAGGGAGACAGTTCCTGTCCTTAAGGAGCTCACAGTCATTGGGGAAGTCAGATGTAGAATAGGTCATTTTAGGAAAATAAAATTAAAATAGAAAGCTACCGATGTCATGGCACATGGAGAAGGTGCATCTAATCTTAGAATGGGCTGATTCTAAGAAGTTCTCCAGGAAGAAAAATCTCAGTTGAAATCTAAGAAGAAATTGTCTGTGGTAGGAAAAATGGTGTAGCAGTAAAGGGCATTCCAGGAAGACAGAATAGACAGGGAAGTGAGAAACAATGTGTATGTTAGAAGAACCATGGTGATTTTGTAAAGAAGGGATTTGAGGGAGCAGCGGTTGGGGGTGGAGAGCTCTAGGCATTGTGGTAGCCTCTGAGGAGCATCACAGAGAGGGCCAGTAGGGTGAGGAGCAGCAATGCCTGTTAGTTTTGGCAGATAGGAAGCCAGTGGTGAGCTGGGAAAGAGGAGTTTGAGTTGAGTAGAACAGGTAGAAACCAGATGATGGTGACCCAGGAGTGAATGGGAGAGAAGGAATTTGATAGGAAATGAAGACTTCTGTGCAGAATGGTTTGGGTGAGAAGGAGCAAAGGGCATTTGGCTCACAGATGGAGAGGACTGTGGAAGGAAGGCTGTACTTTCCTGCACTGAAAGAATGAAGTCAGTTGAGGGAAAGATTGAAGACGCAGGGGAAGAATGATACCTAATGATGAAAGTAAAAGGAAAGAATGTTGACCTGAAGGGTAAAAGATGACTTATTTTCTGATACTGGAGATCAGAACATGAGAATAGGTGTCAATCTACAGGAATCTGTGGGCAGAAGGAGAATGTTGAAAGATGCCATTATGGGTAGCCTCCATTTTGTCAAAGAAATGGAAAACTAAAAATACCTTGGAATTAAATAAAAACCAAACACCTGAGTTCAGATTCTGGTTCCACAATATAATGATAGCTAGGTGACCTTATACACTGAGCCTCAGTTTCCTCATCTGTAGAATGGAGACATTACAGAAGTTACCTTAAAGGGCTATGATAAAATTGAATAGTATAATATATGTAAAATAGCAAATACTGTCTCTGATGCTTAATAAGTACTTAATGTATTAACTATTATTATTAGCATAAGAGTATGTGACCATAGGATTAATGAACTACTTTATAATATACATGATCTCACGTTTATGAAAAGATTCTGGAATTAGTGATTCCTAGCTCTGCCATATATCAGCTTGGTGACTTTGGGGATGATAATAATATCAACCTTATTAGGGTATTATGAGGATTAAATGAATTAATTCATATAATACACTCAGTGAGGATTCTGTAAATGTCAGATATTGTTAGCGCTTTTATTTTCATTCAAGGTCCAAAGAGCACTTAGTAGTATATATTGTTATCTCTATTTTGTAGGAGAGGAAGTCAAAGTACAAGAGAGTTAAATGACTTACCCAGAGCCAGATAACTAGCAAATGGCAGAACTGGGCTAAAACCAAGATCCTTTGTATGTCCAAATTCCATTCACTGGCTATTACGCTGTGACTGCTGACCCACTGCCGACCTTTGACCTTTAGCATCTGTTTACCCATACTCTGAATTACTCATCATCACACAACCTGTGAGCTCATCTTGACCATTAGCTTCCAGGCCCATCCTGGAGTTCAAATTCTGGTTCTACAATTTAATAGCTAGGTGACTTTATACTAGAGAATGGATTTGAGGGAGCAGAGGCTGTGGGTAGAGAGCCCCTAAGCACTGTGGTAGCCTCTAGACCGCTAGCTTCCAGGCTCATCCTGGAGTCCTTCCCAGTTCCACGCTGACTCCAGATTCTTGTCTTGCCTTGCCTTTTTGACCTGCATGTCGAGCTCCAGCTACTGACAGTCTAAATGTCCATGAAGCAGCATGAGAGTAAATAAAAATCCGATTCACCCAAGGGTTGTTCTACAAGTACCTGTTGAAGGTTGCAAATACTCAAGAGAGAGAAGATACCATCATGCCTTCGAATACCAAGTGCTGCATTTGTTTCTGTGAATGTGGTGAAAGAAATCCCTCCCGGCCAGTTCCAGTGATGCTGTACATCTGTGCACACTCTACCTACATGCCTGTCTGCATTTCTTTCCCATCGGCATGACCTGTTGTTTTACTGCAACATGAATCAGCACTTTGGAAACACTCAAAGACTTATGATTTGGATTGTAGTGTGGATGCTTGATGATAAAAGTCTGACTTTGTTTCTACTCTTGTAGCAAGTCTGATGGGAATCTCAGTTCCGAATGTTATATAACATCATGACCTTTCTTTGTTGCATTGTGCTGTAGCAGGCAGATGCACTTAAGGATCAGCATTCAGAATATTTCAAACCAACTTTCTTCTTCATAGCAGGATTAGGAAACAGAATGAGCCTTCTGTGCAGTCCAGCCTTACCATATGAAAGAAAACTCGTGTGAAAACCAGATTCTCTGTATTTAGAAATGAAGTTCTTTGGGGTCAGGTTTTATTTAATTTAAGTGCACTTAGGTTTTCCATTCAAATCGTTTTCCCACTTTATGACCTTAAAGAATCAACTATTAAAGTTGGAATAAAGGATTCCAATAGTGTTTAAAAACAATTAAGCTGTAGAATGTCAATGTTTGGACACCTAAAAAGAAAATGTTTCTTTTAATGATTAGAAATGTAATCACTTATATACCAAAGAAAGGGTCCATATGGACCACTGAATTTATTAATATTTTAAAGGAAAGCAGTTTTCATTCAACTGCTGAGGAAATGTTTCAGCTAGCAATACAAGGGTTTCACATGCACATGGAATGATATTGCAATATGGAAAGGATATGGAGGGAAGAAAACAATTAAAGATCAGAAATGTTAAACAGAAAATTTGAAGGAAGGACAGGAAGGAGATGAGTGAAAGGCTGAAGGATGCCATCTTCAGGGAAGGAAGGGGCTTTATTTCTGAGTTCTGGCTGCTTCCATAGGAAGCAGATCCGGAGCAGCTTCTGCAGGTGGTAAGGGGACTCCTACAGATAGCCTAGGCTCAGCTGAGACACTGACGTGAACCCACAAAGCAAGTGAAGGCACAGAATGATGTGGGTAGCAAAGGTGGAGACCTGCCACATGCCAAGGGGAGAGTGGAAAGGTGCACAGAGGTAAATTGCACGTGTGTGTCACACACGGGTGTTTGTTATACTCAATTATCTCACACCCATAGCATGTCAATTTTAAGCCAAATTGAAACTAGGGCCGGGCGCGGTGGCTCAAGCCTGTAATCCCAGCACTTTGGGAGGCCGAGACGGGCGGATCATGAGGTCAGGAGATCGAGACCATCCTGGCTAACACAGTGAAACCCCATCTCTACTAAAAAATACAAAAAAAAAAAAAAAAAAAAAACTAGCTGGGCGAGGTGGCGGGCACCTGTAGTCCCAGTTACTCGGGAAGCTGAGGCAGGAGAATGGTGTGAACCCGGGAGGCGGATCTTGCAGTGAGCCGAGATCTGGCCACTGCACTCCAGCCTGGGCGACACAGTGAGACTCCGTCTCAAAAAAAAAAAAAAAAAAAAAATCTGTCTTGTAGACTTATTAATATGTGGAAGAGAGTATGAGATCATGTATGTGTGAATTCCTACTATAAACTACACAATGGTAAAGTACACTCCATATATATTCAGTGGCTGCAGTGAGGTGGTAAATTTGAACAATCACCACTCAGAAAAAAAAAAGAAAGTTACCTTGTAGTGTTTGCTAATATTCATAGTGTAAATACCCAATTTCAAGCTACCAATGTGATATCACAGAGTGTAGACTTGGGAAGAGATGTGCTAGAGTAGCCCATTGTATAATATTTTACACTAGAAACATAGTCAACTAATTTAGTTCTAGCATAGAAACATAGGAAGTTCTGTGCTTTGAGCACTTATTACCTTTAATTTCAATATAATTAATTGCAAACTTATAGAATTTAATTTTTAGTAATGACTATGTTTAACAGCTCACTAAGTTTCTAATAATTTCACGGTTGACTCTTTGAAGCTGGTGGCAGCTGGCTCCAACATACCAGTGAATTCTAAGTATCTGATGGGAACATTCTTGTGTTCAACTTTGTATTTTCAGTGATTAATATATGTCCTGGAACTCGGAAGTTGTTGGGTAAATCAATAAATTGATGAATAAAATAATGAAAAATGCCAATGTGAAACCAAGTTAGTTATGCATGTGAAAAAGACCTTGGATATATCCCACGGTCTCTCTTGGCCTCAGATTCCTCATCTGTAAGGTGAGGAGCTTGGATGGATTTGATTGATTTGATTAACCTCAGTGTTCTTCTAGTTCTCACATTCTATGTGTTCTAATGACCAGAAGCAGAGTCTGTGATTATGTCAACTATTTTCTTAGCTGCATACTTACATTGTGATGACAACATTTTAACTACCTCATTTGGAACTTAAGTACTAAGTGAATAGGAGATTAGAACTGATTTACTTTATCTTGAACAAAAATGAAGACTACCTAATTTGCTTCATTTCACTGTTGATCATTAGATCGTTTGTCTAGATTTGCTGGAACAGGGCATCATCATGCGCTCTTACATATTTGGATTTAATGGAAAAATCGGGCTCATTTTTAAAGTGGTAGAAAAAAAAGAAAAACAGAAATTCCTCATTTTCAAATGTTTAAAGCTTAAAGGCTAAGTTTTTGGAGCTGTGAGCCTAGGATTAATTTTGCCGAGCATTTTCTTTGAAGGGGAGATCAGAATAAACAATAGAGTCTTGTTAACATAGTTTAAGCCAGGTTCCTTAAACTCATCACAGAACTCCTTTTCCATACAAATTGTAGTAGCACCTCGTGGAACACTGGTATTTTGTGGAACACAGTTTGGACAATGCTGCTCTTGATGTTTCTCTCTGATAACTAGCCGTGAAAAGGACCAGAAAAAAATAGCTTTTTGATATTTGCTGATGTCAGATAATTTATATTTTTGAACAGTTCTATGTTTATAGTTATTAACTTAGAATTCTACCTTTTCAGGTGTCATACTACCACATCATTAGCCAACTACATAGTAAGCAAAAACAGACGGTATGTTAGAGTCATCTTGGAATAAATGTAGAAAAACTAAGAAACACTTTCCTCATTCATTTCCTGAAGATATCCAGTATAATTTGCCACCTCTGTCACCTTATTTGTAAAGTGAGGCAGGTGGATTAGATAAGCCCCAGAGTGTGTGATTTATACCCTTAAACCATGTAATCACTGCATTGGAGCTCTGGTAATGGGGATGATTATGGCACTGAAGCCTTAAACACATTCACAGAAGTGAAGGAGGAAGCAGAGAAGAGTATAATTAAGCTAAATGTTCTGATGTTCAAATGTTGACACACTCATTCGTACTTACATCCAAGAGAATTAAAAAAAAAATTTCCCCTGGGGAGAATAGACTTGATTTACATGGTACTTCTTTCATTAAATTCAGTGAAGCCTGCTAAACTTGCTAATGAAGGAAAATTATGAAGTATTTTGGCTCAGTTAACTTGGTCTTTCCATAATAATTTGGCCTCAGACCATCTGACACATAATCTGAAGTAATCAGATTTCAAAGAAATTAGCCCCTTATTCTTTAGCTTAAAATTCAAAGAAACATATTTTGCTCTAATCAGAAAGAAAAGAAGATATAACACTGCATTGGTAATTTCATTTCATTGTAAGATATTTAGGTTATATTAGACATGAGATTTTAAAATATTCTTAGATGTTTCTATTAGAGCTTCTCAATTTTGCTGAGGCAAGTTACTCCTGTGTGACCCTCAGAAAATAGGTCTAGATGAGATGTTTAACCAGTCTGTGAAATGGCTATTCAGGAATTGAGATTTCCACATTGTCCCTTCCAATCTGTTCTCTGGTTTGCCGTCAGAGTGATCAATATTAACATGCAAACCTGATTAAAACTCGGCTTAAATCTCTTTAAAGAGATCCCAATACTCTTGGCATAACAAACTTTTTTACCAAGACTTTGAGGCCCTGAGTGATTCAGCTCTTGTCTGCCACTCTCAGCTCGAGTAAGTTAGGACAGGCTTTATATTTTGCTTATTGTTTATTCCATGGTATCAACAATCCCAAATATTAGGGATTTAACACAACACAAATTACTCATGCAGAAGGAGCAACTCAGGTAGGCAATGGGAATTTGCTCATTACAGTCCACTCAGGGACTCAGGCTCACTATGCATCTCCACCCTGAATAGTACAAGTTGTTTTGCCTGAGGGAAAAAGAGCTCTGAATGGTCCCACCTTAGCAATTAGGTTCTCTGGCCTAGAAGTGACACTTGCTTAGAACTCATGGCCATCTCTAGTCACATGACCTCATCTACCTACAAGGGGACCAGAATGATGACAACATTTTAACTACCTCATTTGGGACTTAAGTACTAAGTGGATAGGAGATTCAGAACTGATTTACTTTATCTTGAACAAAAATGAAGACTACCTAATTTGCTTCATTTCATTGTTGATCATTAGATCGTTTGCCTAGATTTGCTGGAACAGGGCATCATCAACCCAAAGGAAGAGAGGACTGGACATGGGTGAGTAGTAGGAATGACTCTCACGAACTCCATGTCTCTTCCTGGTTACTCTCCCCTGCAGATCTGCACTCCAGCTCTACTGATACTGTGATTACTGTGTCATTCATGTCCTTACGCATTTCACCAGATCCCATTATTCAACCAGTTCGTGCATGCAGTTCACGCATTCATTCCTTTCTCTTTCTCCTCCCCAATGTTGCATTAATGTTCAAAATATTCTTCCTCTTCTTCCCTTCACCTTCCTGTGTCCTCTTCTATCTTCCTTTACAACTAAGTTTTTCTGTCATCTCTTTCAACAGGCTTATCTAACTGTACCTAAAAAGCTGGCTTGTCATCCATTCTCTGGTCTTTCTATAAAACCTTGTACTCACTTCTAATAGAAACCTAAACACCCTGCACTGGAAATGCTTACTTGCCTGTTTGCCTCACCGTACGGTATAAGTCTCCTGTCTTATTCACTGCTGTGCTCTGAGTACCTTGCATGGTGCCTGGTGCAGGGCCAATTAATAGGCATTTAGTTACTCTTTGCTGTTTCAGTGATGGGATTATTTATGGTGAAGAACTTAGCATAATTTTGGATAAGAGAAACTACTTTTTCTCTGGTTTTCAGACTTGCTGAGTTAAAAATTTACATAATAGATTTGTTGGTTTATTTTCTGGATAAGAACAATACAGAGAATGAATTTTGGATATTCCAGTAGCTGAAAATTTAACTAGCCACACAGGCTAGACGCATAGGAATTGGAATTGAGTGGTAGTGTGTAAGATCAAGTTTAAATCCAAAGAATATTCTAACTTAATGGTCATTGTGAAGCCAAAGCAAATAGTCACCAAGCAATTCTGCTTGTTGTTAGGATCCAGGCTTGCAGATATAGGTATTCAGTCACAAACATGCCCATTTTCTCTAATTACATGATTTTCCTTCTCTGAACATTTAGAAGATAGAAGACATAATATAAACATTTCTTGCTCTTAACTTCACGAACTTCAGAAGAAACTTCGAACCCATGCATCAGTGATGTGGGAAATTAAAACTCAATCTAAGAATAATGCTTTCTCATCCCACAACTGATACTGTGTGTGGTTAAATTACCCATGGGGACAGTGTGGAATACCAATCACTGCACAGTGGCTGGTTATTCAAATTCAGTTTCACAATTTGCCAAGTTTCTCAGACGAAACTGAAGCAGCTCTGAGAATTAATATGATTGTTAAGGCAGATTCTTAAAGTTTAAGTATTAGAGATTAGCTCTGAGCCCTGCATAGTAGAAAAATTGCCAGAAAACTTAGCAAGCAATAACACATAATCAGAAAGAAAATTTTCTATCCACATACACATAATCACTTACACGTATATTACATGCTTTCAAATCTGGAGAGATTGTTACTAGAACATTAAACACTGGGGAGAACTATTTTATGGAAAAGGAACACATCAAAATAAAGGATTGAAGAACAAATAATCTAATTCTATAAAATACTTCACTTGGTTTTAAGGACCTATCAGAGCCAGAACAGGAAGAGATTAATTGTGAATTAGAGTGAGTAATCCTGAGGCCACAGTTCAACATCTGCTGAAGGATAGGTGTCAATTCCATGGGATGTTAGAGAAAAGGAAACCCCTAAGTATCTTCAGTGCTGCTCTTGTGCTTGCTCAGCCCAGACAATGGACACAACCCTAAGAGAGTGGGTGGAGAGCTAGCTAAGCCAAAAAGGACATGCAGGCCTAGATTTGTTCCATTTGGTCGATGTAATCCTAGACCTAAGGGTATTCTGCACAATTACCAAACCCGACACCACTGTGCAATGTAGTCAGATACTTCTAATTTTATATATCACAAATATAACACACAATTAGTTTTGCTTATGAATGTTGTGTGATCACTATATCCTGATATATAGTTACTTTTGTGCACATTGTTTAGATTTTTAAATATGGAATTATTTTTTATTTGTACTATTTTATGAGTATTCTATAATTTCATTAGGCAGTTTCTTAAATACATGGCCCATGTGGCAAATGAAAATTGCAAAATTCTTTAGAACACAGTCTCATGTGTCTTATAAATGGTAAAAACATGTATAAGAATAAAAAAACCTCAGAAAATGACATGAGGTGCTAAACTTTTCTCAAGAGTTTATATCTAGCCTAGAACTAATGTTGGATCTTGGGACAAAAGAGATGTGTCAGAAAATATCTTCTGTAACCATGAAATTAAGTTGAAAGTAATCGAAGAGCTAATGTTTATGAAAAATACTAACTAAACTTTTGTTTAAACTGCTCTCATAACCTTCATCTCAGTCAAATACTATCTAAGGGTTTTACCAGAAAAATGTTCAACTTAAATAAACTCTTATTGAGCCAGGAGTGGGACAGGCAAACAAATCTTACCCCTGGTGGTCAGAAATGGTCTGTTTACCCCCTGCAAGTGGTGAAGAAGGTCACACTCATGCCCAGGAGAGAAAGATGGAAATGGCAGGGAACCGCCCCAGCCTTGATACTGAGGCTCTCAGAATGAGAGAAAGCAGGTGGAAGTAAAGTCACCAGCTCTGGAAATCTGCCTTCTCACTCCCTTAACTCTTTTTCTAGATGGCGCTTGAGCCTGCCACAGTCCAGGACCCAGCCGAAGCTGTCAAATAGAGAATATCACATGGCAAGCCATCTAAAACTTAATATTAGAGCTCAAAGGAGTGTCAAATATCATGGAGGCTCTTTCATTTTGTGATGGGAAGGAAATCCAAAACCTAAAGGGGTTCTGTGACTTGCCCAAGCTCATACAACCAGTGCATAACACAAAAGCCAGGCTGTTGCCTTCCAGTCCAGTATATTGTCCATGACACAAGACAACCCATGAGTCGCCTTGGAAGGGGAACCTAGAATTACAAGAGCAGGGCAGCCATCGAAGAGAGTTGCTGGTATGGAGCTTTGGCGGAGTGTTCCCTCTTAGACATAGGGGCCATTCTCTGGGAAATGTTCCCCCAGTGTTAGCATTCGGAGTTCTAAAATGCTCATGGGGATATTTGGCCTTCAGGGTAAGAAGATTCTTTCCATTTCTAGAGAAAGACACAGGTTTGCCCTGGCAAAGGTCCAGGGGTTTGCAGGCATTCTTTGTGGGACTACATTCATAAAAACTCGTCTTGTCAGAGAGAACCCCACCATCGCAGTGTCTGCCGAAGAACTCTGAGCTGCAGGTCCCTATTGCCAGTAAGAAGAGTAGCTTTGGGAAGGGTGGTGACTTCTAACAGATGGCCCCCATCTGACCACCAACTCAGAGCCACTTTTTTTATGAAAAGGTTGCTGCTTTCCAGGGTTTCTGGTGTGTGCATTCCAAGCAGGATCAAGAACATCTGGTGAACTTGGAACGAGAATTGTGCTTAGGTCATGGCCTCTAGGCAAGAGATCAGCACTTGAGTCACTGAAATCTTTTATGAAGCATAAGCTGTAGGTCTGGAAACAGCACTTAGGCAAGTCCATGTAAAGTGGAGGCTACTTGCCTCCACCCGTTTTCCAGGGCTGGGCCTGTACTGGAGCCCAAGACTCATATGTGAACATTGCTTTCCAAGTACAGAATTTAAAATCGTGAGGAAAGAGAATGGTCACAGATTTGTGTGAGAATGCTGAGACAGGTGGCAGAACACCTCATCCTGGAGCCCTTAGAAATGTCTGTGGTGGGTATTAGGAAGGAGGATGTGAGGTGTGGGCTTCTCCCAGTAGATGGGAAGACCCCCAGAATACTTTGATCCTTGGAAGCATCTTTCAGGGTTGATGAGGTATCATGTCATGGGGGCTTTATCTTTCCTGCTTCTCCTTATATATTCTGTGCCTAGAAATAAGAAAAAAAGAGTGACAGGAAAATTAATGTGTATAATACAAATTTTACTCAGTAATGGCATTTGTAGAAAAGTCTCTTTTCAGTTAGGACTTGGAATCGAATCCAAGATAGGTCTCTTTGTTTTGGGCCTCCTTCTTCCCCACCATTTACTTACCAGCACTTTTTTTTTTTTTTTTTTTTTAGCACATGTTTTTAATTTTTCATTTTCTTATCTCCATTACCCTTAGATTTTAAGAATCATAAGGGTATTATTCCATGGTTATTCATCCTGTACTCTCAACACCTAGCACTGTACTTACTGAAATACCAAAAGTAACAATATAATAGAGTAAAAAATGTCAATGACGATCATAATTACAATAATAATTTTACATGTGCAGCTTCTTATATGTGGCTTGCAGAGCACTTTTACATATTTTGTACACTTTCAAACTTTGATGAAGCCTGACAGAAATTTGACTTCTGCCTAGGTCTTTTGACTCCAAATCAGATGCTTTTTTAATGGTCAGGAGGATATCTGGATTTCAAAACAATGTGTTTTTCAGAGAACAGACTGATCAGGGTTGATAGTTCTATATGCACACAGCATGAGAGATGGAGGTCTGTACAGTCTTACCTTGAGTGTTTAAGTAAAATTTCAGAGCAACAAAGTTTGTACATTTTTAAGTGAAGGAGTTTTCTAATGGTAAATAGCCAATTCAAAAGCCAAACCAAAGCAACCAGAAAACACGGACTCCTAAACCTTAACTGAGGAAATTACTGAGTTTTTCTGTTTCTGGTGCCACAACAGTTGTATCCTTATTCATGTTACTTAACTTTAGTTTTTCAATATGAAAAATAACAGCATTTAATCAAATGGGGCCTGTGCCACTTCCCATGACAAAATGCCATACTTCTGTTAGTCTAATTTAAAAAGTTGGAAGGTAAGCCTTTAATTGTAACTATACAAAGCACGGTACTAATTTCTAGTGGGGGAACTTCTCATCTTGCCAGTTGAACATGGGGTTATTAAAATGCTGCGAACAAGTTCTCCATATAAAAAGGGGTTAAAAATTAAAAGCCAAGGTTTGAAAGGTCGTTTTTCATCATTCTGTAACACTGGTAAAAGAGAACCTGGGAGCAGTTCCTTAAGCTTTTGAAATCTGTTCGTTCCGAAGGTTTTCTCATGCCATCTTCCAGAGATTACCATCAAGGACATAGTCAAGCATATTTGGCAATACTGCATAGCAGATTATATTCTGAAAATAAGAGGTTCATTTTTAGTATACTTTTCCCATCCTATTTGTGATCTTGCCTCTCCTCAACCCCAAAACCTGCAGCTTGGGGGCTGTGTGCCCCAGGAAGTGCCCCCCATACACTTCCAGACTGCTACCTATCGGCAGCACCAGTGCTCCACTGGCAAAATGGATTACTAGTAAGTCACATGCAGAACCTGAAATCCAACATCATGTGAAAATTCAGAGGTTTCAACAACTTCATGGAAATTAGTCACATCAAAGCATAACTTGGGAATGGAAACCTTGGTTATTTAGAAAATGTAACCAAAACAGTGGTTCTTATTCACTCACAGAATTTCCTAAAGGCTATCTGTTTAACTCCTCTGGTGAAAGAACTCAACCTAGAATTATTTCAACAATAAAATATTAAAATAGACTAATGAAAAGGAATTCACTAAGAGTATACACCTTATGCATTCAAAACTGAAAGTTTTAATGCAAGTTGGGTATGTGTGAAAGACTCAAAAGACTGCAGGCTGAAATCTCATTGCAGCCATCTCTGTGTGCAAAATAGTTTTAACTGTAGGTTTCAAAGCAAAGTTGTTAATGCTGAAGGATCATGTTGGATCAGTGGGAATTGCTTGCAGGGGAATTGCAGGGAGGCCAAGGCAGTGGAGGCTGATGACAGCTTGGGTCTGAATCATCCAGAATGGTGTCAACTAGTATATCCAAATACATCAGAACTGTCTTCTCTGAGTTTCAGAGTCATTACTAGGAGTGTATGCAGCTTGTGGAAAATCACTCACTCTGCAGGGGCTCCCCTTCTCTATTGACATTTGTAATGAATAAAGGCCTAGTATAGTGATCATCAAGAAAAACCATGTTAAAGTTAATCTAGGGTGTAGACATCAGGAATAGCCTGTAGGTGGTAATATAAATAATAGCAATCATAGCAGAAGTAGCATTCATTGAATGTATACTGTGCTGCAGAAAGTATGCTCAATCTTATTTTGTTAAATCCTCACCATAGCCATAGGGGACAGGTATTAATATCCCAGTTTTATTGATCTAGGGAACTGAGACTGGGAGAAAGGAAGCAGCATGCTCTGGTGTACATGGGAATGAGTTGGAACTCAGGTGTGTCTGTGCTCATGCTTGCTTCTCTCTGGCACTCTCTCTCAATCTGTATGTCTCTGCTGGGAGTGATCTAATCAAAGGTTGGTAAACGGCCTGAGGAAGTTTCTAGAGGAAAGCAGGGAATTTACATAAAGATGGTGATCTCATTTCACATGCTGATAACTGAATTAAAATTTAGCCTCTAGCTATTAACAACTCCCTTTCTTCTTGTTCCTGCCATTCCCTTGGGGTCACCCAAAGCTTGAAGATTAACCATAGAGCAGAGGCATCTTGATCCTATAGCTCATTTTGGTTAGTGCTTTTATTCAGAACTGTCTGTGATCCAAGGACTACACACTCACTTGATACACATTATTGCTTTGAGTCTTGCTGTGACCTAGTCAGGTGGGTATTCTTCCCATTTTACAGTTGATAAAACAGTCTTAGAATGTTGAAGGAATTTTTGTAATGTCCTGCGTTTATTAAGAGGTAGAGCAGGAAATGGACTGAGGGCTGCCTGACCCTGAGCTTCTTCTCACAAGACCAGGGCTTATCATCCTAGGCTGCTCATTGGAAACACCTACGATTTCAAAAAATATGCCTGGATCCCTCCCAAGACAAATGAGATTAGGATAAGAGAGGACCTGAACCTCACTCTTTCTAAGAGCTCCTTAAGAGATTATAATGTGCGGTCAAGACTGATAACTTCTCATGTGAGTATTGCCGTATGCGTCCTCCAGCTGTCTTGCTGAACATAATAAAGATTTCTGGAAAACAGTATGGCAGCTGAATGATTGGCTTCTTTTAGTTATTATGGCAGATCTAATCTTCTCTGCAGAGCCTTGTATGCCAGGTAACCAATACTTGATAATTAATACAATCTTAATAAATTCCTCAGGGATTTAAATAGGCAGGAATGTTGCTGTTATGGGGTAAACATAACAGAGTCAGAAGACATATATTCAATGTACATCCATTCTAATGGCTGCCTCTTCTTTCTAGTAAAAACAGAAATGCAATTAGTAGTCATTGAATTTAGGACTTAGGTCTCTGTGAATACCAGAGTACCCAGCTCCTAGTTGCCCTTACAGTCTCTTAAAGTGGATTGAGAAGAAAGTTCTTGTCATTGTCCTGATCTCTTGTGTCAATGGGCCCATCTTCTTGATATCAGTAAACATAGGTAATTCTCGTCATAGTTTCTAGTATCGGTTGTCCTTCTGCAAGCTGATGGTCTGTACAGTGTGGTATGGACTCCGTTATACTCAAGACTCACTGAAGCATAGAATAGAGTCCTGTAAGTAAATATTTTCCCCAACATTTGCAAGATTCCTGATTACAGAGACCCTGATATACATGATGTCTTCTAATTTTTCCTTCCCACACCTGACCCCCTTATCAACTCTATGCACATAATGAATAATTATGAAATGGAATACCAATTATGAGATAAAACTAGTGCAGAAGAAAGAGACTCAGTTACGTTTTTAGATTGAATCTCCCATGTCCCATCAAGGTGTCATGTATGAAAAAAGTACCTAACAATTTGTGTTGGTATTTAGGATGTAAAATTTAACTTCAAATTGGTGGATGGCCAGCAGAATATGGTCCCTGCATTCAGGTGACCGGTATTCTGTGTCATGTTTATGGTCAGTATAATCAAACTTTTGAAGCTGGCTTTGCAGCAAAATTTGTTACTCAAATGATAAAAATATTTTTTCTGTGAATTAAATATGAAAACATTGGGGGAGATAACACTATGCACTTTCATACTAGTTGGATGGCAGATACCTAGCCTATGTACCCTTATTCCATCCTCCTATACCACTGAATACTTTCCCTTCTCTTTTTCTGGCTGAACACAGGCATAGACTCAAACTTTCAACACTGGGACCCATGCAGTGGGTCCAGATAGATCAGTTTTTGCACAAAAGATTAAACCTATTTTCCATCTCTACTATGGCAACTTATAGTTTACAAAGGATATTCATGCCCAATACCTTGTTCATGTTGTTCTCTGCAAAGTTAAAAGCCCTATAAAATACAAGATGGTGGTGATTACATAAAAGATGACAGAGCTCTTCATATTTGTTCTGAATGTTAGGTACATACTGAAGTTTTGTGAGTTTTTTGAAATATGCTTCCAAATTTCTAAATCCAGCAGGAGGAGTATCCTGCTTTCCCAGACCCTGCTTCTAATACCTGCTTAGTTTCAGCGCTGACAGTTTGTTTTGTAATCCCCCCAAATTTGAGGAGCCTGTTGGAAAAATTATGTTGACACCTTATAGGGTAGACCATCAAGGAAATTAGAGTTCAATCTCCTCCTCTACTCATGGAGTCTTATCTGTGGCATCTCTCTTCTCTTAGGTTTGGTCCCAAAGCCATGTATAGCTCTAATGATACGGTCTGGCAGCATTTTTGTTGGAAATCCTGTCTTTAGAATTGAACCTGAAATTATGATCAAATTTTTTCTTTAATAGGTCACATGATTTTTCCCCCTCTGGAGGAGCTGTGAACTGGCTAGGTTTCAATTTAGGTAATTATATCCAACTTCCCAAATTCCACCCTAGTTTATGTGTTTCTGTTTCTTTACCTGCCCCATTAAAGTTCTATTGGCAAAGAAAGATTGTGTCATTCCTTACAGGAACAGGCTGTCTTTTCCTGGCATGTAAAGTAATGTCCCTCTGCTAAAATAGCATTGTACCTGTCAGATCAATGCACATGTAATGGCAGGCTTTATTAAAAAATACCGTTATCTTTGTTGCCCTGAAACTTGTGTCTTAATATTAGAAATTTTCAAACTGTGGCCTGAGGGATAACTCCAGCTAGTGACCTATTTTGGTACAGCTCTCGTGCTAAGACTGGGTTTTACATTTTCAAAGCATTGTAAAAAGAAACTACACATATATGGAAAAATGTAAAACAGAGATGATATGTGAACTCAAAAGCCTAAAGTGTTTACTAACTAGCTGTTTACAGAATAAGTTTGGTGACTCCTGCTTAAGATAATCACAGTAGTGGTGATAGTACATATTAATAAGAGCCCACTTATATAGCACTTACCATATAATGTTTTAAGCATTTTTCATGTTTAACTCTGTTAATCTTCATAGAGACTCTGAGATAGTGTAGCAGACAACCTTTAAGACTATCTCAAATAATCCTTGCCTCTGGCATTCATGCCCTTCAGTAATCCCTTCTCAAATGTAGGCTTTAGTTATGAACTCCTTTTGAATGAATAGTGCTTCTCTCTAATAGAACATGGCATGGGATATAGAATATGGCTATGGAATGTCATCAAGATTAGATTATAAAAGACTGTGGTTTTCTTCTTGAGTGTTCCCTCACTCTCCCTTTGATTGATCACTATGGGAGAAGCCAACTGCAACTTACAGATGCCCATGTATTAAGAAAGGATGGAATCCTACTGATTAACCCATATGCAAACCCCATCAATTAAATTCCCTGCTCCCTCAACCCAATTGAGTCTTCAGATGAGACCACAACCTCAGTCATCAACTCAACTGCAGTTTCATTAGAGACCTTTAGCCAGAGGTCCCCAGCTAGGTTGCACCCAGATTCTTGCTCATAAAAACCAAGATAATGTTTGCTGTTTTAAGCTACTAAGTTTTGGGATAAATTGTTAGGTATCAATAGATATCAATAGATAAATAGAGGTATCAATAGACATCAATAGATAAATACAAGTATCAATAGATAAATACCAATTTTGGTACCTGGAAGTGGGAGCATTGCCATAACAAATACATAAAATGTGGGAGTGGCTTTGGAACCAGGTAGTGGGCAGAAACTAGAAAGGCTGTAGTGCTTTTAGGAGAATGTTAATAAAAGCTTAAAGTACCTTGAACACATTAGTCATAGAATTTTTGGCTTTGAAGACACTGACAGTGAGAACATGCAGGAAAGTTAAGAAAATGTTATTGAAAACTGGAGGAAGGGGGATTCTTGTTTATGTAGTGGCAGGAAGTTTAGCAACACTCTGATCTGTGGTTATGTGAAAAGCAGGAAATATGTCTAATGAACTGGGTAACTTCCAAGTAAAGTGTTGAAGATTCTTCCTGGTTTCTTCTTTCTGATAACAGTAAAATGAGAGAAGAGAAATAATTTGGGGGAAGGACTGTTAAACAAAAAGGAGTCAGGACTTGACTGTTTTCAAAATTCTCATCCTCTATAAAAAATGAGACTAAAATTAAAAAATAGCTTCTCAACAAAGATCAAACTCAGAGTACTGTCAGAAAAACATAGTCTAAAGATGAAGCTAAGAGTGTGACTGGACCTCTGTTAAGACCTCAGAAAGATCAAAGGTAATGCCTTGGTGTTCTATTCAGTCACACAGAAAGGTCTTTAAAATATTGAAGGTATACCTCAAACATTCTCTCAGTCAAATAATAGGGCCTCTAAGAAGAGTAAGACTGTGTCTCTCAGCCATCTCAGCAGGAGCCCAAGGTAGAGAAAGACTTACCTGGAAAAATTTGTAGGAGTGATTTTTGTCTAATAGAGTTGAACTCAAGTGGAGTCATAGGTGACCCACTGATCAGGAACATTGGACTTGGACTTAGGGGAACAGAGGCAGTATAGAATGGATAAAGGTCTTTGGAATCTCAGAATTCTACTGGCAGGAAGCAGGCAGGAAAAACTGTTCAGTTACCTCTCATCATAAAAAGAAAAGATGACTCATAGAGTAGAGTCCAAAGCCCAGAGGGCATAGCTGAGAGTAGTGGAGAATTATTCTTAGGCCTTGAGAATCTACCCAGGGTGTCCGTAATAGTTCCCTGCCTAGATGTTAGAATGACTATGCACCAGTGACTTCCTTATGCCTCCTATTTACCTCCATTTGAACAGAAATGTGTACATTTGTTATCCCGTGCCTTCTTCAGCACTATTATTTGGGTGTGTCTGGAGAAGGGAACTTTTCTGTTTAGTTTCACACATCTAGAGTCTATTGTATTCAAGGAGCTATACTCAGAAATTACATCTGAGGTACATTATCTGTACCTGAACCTGATTTGCTGTGATTCGATGAAGCTTTTAGGGACCTTGGAAGTAGATGGATGTATTTTTCATGTGTAAAGGTGTGAATCATTGGGGGTTGAGGAGGGGACAGGCAGTTTCTAAGATGGTCCCCATCTACTGGCATCATTCTCTTTAGTGTGAACAAGATTTAGCGAATCATTTTTAACAAATACAGCACTGCAAACGTGATGAGATGTTACTACCAAACTTAAGTTGTGAAAAAGATTGTGGCTTTTATCCTGAGTGCTCTGCTCTCACTCTCTTTTGGCTTCCTCACTTTGGGGAAAGCCAGCTACGGTGGGAAGCTCTGTGTAGAGGGTACAAAGCCTGCCAACCGCCATGTGAGTGACTCTGGAAACAGACCTTCCCTTCTTCCAGTCCAGTCAAACCTTCAGAGTGTGTGCAAAAATGAGGAAGTGCCACACTTTAAAACCATCAGCTCTTGTGAGAACTCACTCACTATCAAGAGAACAGCAGGGCAGAAACCACCCCCATGATCCAGTCGCCTCACACCAGGTCTCTCCCTAAACACCTGGGGATTACAATTCAAAATGAGATTAGGGTGGAGACACAGAGTCAAACCATATCACCCGGGTTCCTTGGAATAGGCATTAACTGACATAGAGGGAGCCTCCTGAAATTTCTGTCTACCTCATTGATGCTCCTGAATATCAATTATTATTTGCTGTTTGATCAGCTACTGGCCAAAGAGTGAGCAAAGCATCAGTAACTGAAACTCATTTACACTGTTAATGTTTAAAAGCCATGATTATATCAAGGAGAAAGATGTGGATATCCTTGGTGGTATAACTTCAACACCACCCTTCAAATCCCTAGTCATTGGGGCTTAATAGCCCCTGTGCCACTCAAAGGGTGGTCTACACAGTGGTGCTGTCAACATCACCAGGGATCCTATTAAAATGGAAATAGTTGGACCTCACCTCAGGTGTAATGAATCAGACTCTCTGGGGCTTTGCTCAGCAATTTGTGCTTTAACAGGTGCTTCTTATACAAAACTATAGTTGGAGAAGCACTTGTGAGACTGGGCTATAGGTTTGATTAACTTGGTCACAAGTTTCTGAAGTCTGAAATACACAGTTTTAGCACTTTTGGCAAGAGTTACTTTGTTCACAGCAAATTTTTATCTTAACACTTCATATTTTCTTCTGTGGAGTAGTGATATTTGAAATGTGGTTTGTAACAAATCATTTTAAAAGGGGAAAACTCCTTAACAGAATAGGTTAAGGATTTCATGTATAGCTTTATTTTTCCTCTGTGGACCCTCCTGTAATTTGGGGCTGTCTGGAGATTAATTTCTCTTTTCAAGTGAAAAATGCTGTTAACATTACTAATTGTAAGAGCTTCAGTTGGTGGTTGGAACTGAAACATCTATCCTTAAATCTCCTCTTTACAAAACAAGTGATTGTGTCATGGTTCCATGGGACAAGCATAAACTTTCTGTGTTGTTAGAAAACAATTATTACTAAGATCTAATAAATGTTTATTATGGAATAAAAGTTACTTAGTTATATAACTGCTCAGATGATTATATTTAAAAGGAGATAGATATCTCTTAATCTAGCTGGGTGTCTTCTCATTAATTGTTAGTTGAGCTGTGCCAGGAAATTATTCTGCCATTTTATATACTATTTTAAGCTTATTGCAGATGTGGAGTCTCATGTCAAGACTGGAACATTCTTAATCTTTCCTGTTTCTTGAAAGAAGAAGATAAACATTTCTGACAAACTATAATCAGGAACTGGCCTGGTAGTTAATAAACAGGTCAGAGGTGGCCATTGGGGATGTTTCTAAAGAATGTTCATAATGAAAACTCATTGGCTTAGACCTCAGCTCTATAAAAGTGGTGATAAAAGGCATGAGGAGGGTGGCGATTAAAGAGAGGAAGATTCTGCCGGGCGCGGTGGCTCAAGCCTGTAATCCCAGCACTTTGGGAGGCCGAGACGGGCGGATCACAAGGTCAGGAGATCGAGACCATCCTGGCTAACACGGTGAAACCCCGTCTCTACTAAAAATACAAAAAACTAGCCGGGCGAGGTGGCGGGCGCCTGTAGTCCCAGCTACTCCGGAGGCTGAGGCAGGAGAATGGCATAAACCCAGGAGGCGGAGCTTGCAGTGAGCTGAGATCCGGCCACTGCACTCCAGCCTGGGCGACTCCGTCTCAAAAAAAAAAAAAAGCTAAGCAAAAAAAAAAAAAAAGGAAGATTCGACCCAGCCTCCAACATTCACAGCACTCAGTTTTTTCTTCTTTTGCTTTCCTAATACTCAGTGGGTCTGTGATGTGTCTAAACCACACACCCTGCACTGATCACAACCTTGAAGAACTGTGATCCCAAGGGAAAGATCACCATAAACTAGGAGGAAAGAATCTGAAATCGAATTTGAGCACTGCCAGTACCTCATGTTGACCTTAGGGAAGTCATAGATACCTAAGCAGCTGCTCTGGGAGGCTGCAGCACTCAGGCCTCAGCAGGAGGCAAGCTGTTGTCCTGTATTGTTCTCCCTTTCCCAAGATTACTGATGTTCTGTTATTTAAGGGTGGACACCCCACACTATCTTTGCCTCCTGCTGCCACAATATCTTCCGTCCTAGCTGGCTTATGGGAAGTGGCTGAGGAAATCATAAATCCTGTAATAATTCCTGCCCATTTTTCCACTTCCTCTAGGTTGTAGCATAAATAAATCGTAATGTTATTTTTTTAGTTGAAGAAAAATGTGTAATTAAAGCTGAATACACATTGAATGTGATTTTTATGAGTGTACAAGGCTTATGAATTTCAAGTATATTACGTGCAGTCATTTACTAAGAATGTCATAAAGCAGAAGCAATTTTTGAAAAGCTAATACCCTTTATAATCAAAATAAATAAAGAAGCATGATTTATGCAAGTGCTGAATTATTCTTTCCTATTGTGAACATGAACAAGAATTCTGTCTCCTCTATTAATATTTACTCTGAAAATATTTATTCGGTGCCTACTATTTGACTATTTTGGTTCTGGAATAACCATGCATGATTTGGTCCCTGTCATCTTGCCTAGGTAGGAAGTGATCAAGATCACCAGCTCACTGGCTCCCCATCCTTCTCCAACTTGCTGGGTTTCTTTTCTCTTACCCTCTTCTTCTTTCTCTCCATCTCCCTCCTCCTGTGTCCTTAAACATTTTTTTGTGTATGTTCGAGACTTATTCAATGGAATGAATGGTTTGGAAGTATTTATAAAGTAGCTGTTTCCTGAAAGTACTTCCAAAATTTATGGTTTCTAGATCTCTGTTTCAGAATTATTTACTATGTGTATATATGTCTACGAAAAAGCAATTTACCTAGAACAATGACTCTCAAATTGTGGGCTGCATTAGAATCACCTGAAGGGCTTCTTAAACCACAGATTGCTGGGTCCCTCTCCCAAAGTATCAGCTTTAGTAGGTCTGGGGTTGTGCCCAATAATTTGCATTTCTAACTTCCCAGATGATGGTGATACTGCTGGTCTGGAGATCACACTTTGTGAACACTCACCTAGGACAGTGTTTTTGTGGCAATTTGTTTGTTAATGTTTTTGTTTGTGGAATAGCTAAATAAAAAAAACTTGTGATAAGTTATTTTCTGCAGATGACCAGATGGGGTCAAGAACCCCAAGATCAGCCACTTTCTCCAGATTGCTTTTAATCTTCAGGAAATGCCCTGCATCTGACTCATTAACACTGAAACTTACATTCCGGTGGATGGAGCACAGTAGCTGTTGGCTTTGGGATTTTTATTTGTTGGGTGGGAATGGAGTAATATTATAACATTTTCCCAGATTTCTTCTGTCTGGTGGATTGTGGCCATCTATACATAATATTTCAGGTTAGGACATTTGTGTCCTTTTTCTGTTTCTTTGTGTAAAAATTTCAAATGCCCTTACATTTCTTCAAAGACTAATGATTTGCAATGAAAGCAAATGTGAAATTTGGCATAAATGATCTTGGCAGAATATAGCAATGCAGATAATTCAGGAGAAAATAGTTTGATAATTGCTAAAAAATCCCAACTTATTAAACTGATGTATTCAGAAAGAAATATGAAAATATTTACTTTTTAAGTACTGAGATATTCAATTAAACTACTTTTCTTTTGTAGATCTTTATTCAAATGTCTCCTCATCTTTTCATGGTGCCCCCTTCCCTCCCTTTCTTCTTTCCTCTCTGTCATCAGTTATCATTTTGTATCTGGTTACATAATAAGTTGATCAGATATTTTGAAATACAGTCTACTGCTTAATTTTTTTATTGGTGAAAATGGATGGATATCTTTGTCTTGATAGTTGTAAGTGTTTTATAATTACTATGGTCATTAAAACAAAATAGTTTTGTTTGAATTAACATAAAAGGAAAATACTGTTTTATTATTTATTTTCTTACTTGTGCAACCTTATTTTAGCTTTGGGGGTACATCTGTGGTTTTGCTAAATGGTATATTGTGTGATGGTGAGGTTTGGGGTACAATTGATCTCAGCAGGTAGAGAGCACAGTTTCTCAACCCTTACTCACCTCCCTCCCTCCTTCCTCTAGTAGTCCCTAGTGTCTATTGTTCCCATCTTTATGTCCCTGTGAACCCAATGTTTAGTTCCTACTTGTAAGTGAGAACATGTCGTGTTTGTTTTTCTGTTTCTGAGTTAATTTGCTTAGAATGGCTCCCAGCACCATTCATGTTGCTGCAAAGGACATGATTCCATTCTTTTTTTTTTTTTTTGGCTGTATAGTATTCCATAGTGTATATGTTCCACATTTTCTTTATCTAGTCTACTATTGCTGGACACCTAGGTTGATTCCGTGTCTTTGCTATTGTGCATAGTGCTGTAATGAACATATGAGTACACGTATCTTTTTTGGTAGAACAACTTACTTTCCTTTGGGCCTATACCCAGTAATGGGATTGATGGATCAAATGGTAGTTCTATCTTTAGTTCTTTGAGAAATCTCCAAA
The DNA here is from genome assembly GCF_002776525.5 of Piliocolobus tephrosceles. NCBI lineage: Eukaryota > Metazoa > Chordata > Mammalia > Primates > Cercopithecidae > Piliocolobus > Piliocolobus tephrosceles. The sequence goes on along the minus strand of NC_045447.1, from coordinate 61,914,294 downwards.
CTGCTTTCCAGAAAGGCTGAAGTAATTTACATTCTATCAACAGTGTATAAGCATTCCCTTTTCTCCACAGCCTTGCCAGCCTCTGTTGTTGTTTGACTTCTTAACCATAGCCATTCTGACTGCTGTGAAATGTTATCTCCTTGTGGTTTTGATTTGCATTTATCTGAAAGTTGGTAATGTGGAGCATTTTTTCATATTTTTCTTGGTCACTTGTAGGTCTTCTTTTAAGAAGTGTTGCTCATTTCCTTTGCCTACTTTTTAATGAGGTTGTTTTTTGCTTGCTGAATTGTTTCTATTTCTTATAGATCCTGGCTATTAGACCTTTGTCAGATGCATACTTTGTAAATATCTTCTCCCATTTAGTAGGTTGTCTGTTTACTCTGTTGGTAGTTTCTTTTGCTATGCAAAAGTTCTTTAATTAGGTGCCACTTGTCAATTTTTATTTTTGTTGCATTTGCTTTTAAGGACTTAGTTAAAAATATTTAGCCAAAGTTGATTTTCAGAAGATTACTTACTAGGTTTTCTTCTAGGATTTTTATAGTTTTAGCTTTTACATTTAAGTCTTTAATTCATTTTGAGTTAATTTTTGTATATGGTGATAGGTAGTGGTTCAGTTTTATTTTTCTGCATATGGTTAGCCAGTTATCCCAGCACCATTTATTGAATAGAGTCCTTTCCCCATTGCCTATTTTGCTGACTTTGTCAAAGATCAGATGGTTGCAGGGGTGTGGCTTTATTTCTGGATTCTCTATTCTGTTCCTTTGGTCTATGTGTCTGTTTTTGTACCAGTACCGTGCTGTTTTGGTGACTGTGGCCTTGTGATATAGTTTGAAGTCATGTAATGTGATGCCTCCAGCTTTGTTCTTTTTGCTTAGGATTGGTTTGGGTTTTGGGGCTCTTTTGTTGGTTCTGTAAGAATTTTAGAATAGGTTTTTTTTTTTTTTTTTTTTTTTTTTTTTTTTTTTTTTTTTTTTTTGAGACGGAGTCTTGCTCTGTCGCCCGAGCTGGAGTGCAGTGGCCAGATCTCAGCTCACTGCAAGCTCCGCCTCCCGGGTTCCCGCCATTCTCCTGCCTCAGCCTCCGGAGTAGCTGGGACTACAGGCGCCCGCCACCTCGCCCGGCTAGTTTTTTGTATTTTTAGTAGAGACGGGGTTTCACCGTGTTAGCCAGGATGGTCTCGATCTCCTGACCTCGTGATCCGCCCGTCTCGGCCTCCCAAAGTGCTGGGATTACAGGCTTGAGCCACCGCGCCCGGCCTAGAATAGGTTTTGGTAATTCTCTGAGAAATTATGTTGGTAGCTTGATAGGAGTAGTGTTGAATCTATAGATTACTTTCGTTAGTATGACTATTTTGACAATATTGATTCTTTCAGTCCAAGAGCATGGAATGTTTTTCCATTTGTTTGTGTCATCTGTGATTTATTTCAGCAGTGTTTGTAGTTCTCCTTGTAGAGATCATTCACCTCCTTGGTTAGATGTATTCCTAGGTATTTTTTTTTATGGCTATTGTAAATGGGATTGTCTTCTTGATTTGGCTGTCAGCTTGAATGTCAGTGGTGTATCCTGAAACTTTACTGAAGTCATTTATTGGTTCCAGGAGCCCTTTGGTAGAGTCTTTAGAGTTTTCTAGGTATGGAATCATCATCAGTGAAGAGAGATTCTTTACTTCTTCTCTTTCTATTCGGGTGCCTTTTATTTCTTTCTCTTGCCTCATTGCTCTGGCCTGGGCTTCCAGTACTATAATACATAGGAGTGGTGAAAATAAGCATTCTTGTCTTCTTTCAGTTCTTAAGGGAAATGATGCCAGCATTTGCCCATTCAGCATGATGTTGACTGTGGGTTTGTCATAGACGGCTCATATTATTTTGAAGCATGTTCCTTCCATGGCTAGTTTGTTTAGGGTTTTATTTGTTGAAGGATACTGGATTGTATTGAAAGCTTTTTCTGTGTCTATTGAGATGATAATATGGTTTTTATTTTAAATCTGTTTATGTGGTGAATCACATTTATTGATTCATGTGTGTTAAACAAATCTTGTACTCCAGGAATAAAGCTATTTAGTAGTGGTGAATTAACTTTTTCATGTGCTGCTGGATTTGGTTTGCAAGTATTGTGTTGAGGATTTTTGTGTCTGTGTTCAGCAGGTATGTTGGCCTGAAGTTTTCTTTTTTCGTTGTGTCTTTGACACATTTTGGTGTCAGGACAATGCTGGCTTTGTAGAATGAGAGAGGAGTCTCTCCTCCTCAATTTTTGTGAATAGTTTCAGTAGGATTGGTAGCAGCTCTTCTTTGAACATCTAGTTTAATTCGGCTGTGAGTCAATCTTGTCCAGGGCTCTTTTTGATCAGTAGGATTTTTATTACTGATTCAGTTTCAGAATTCATTATTGATTGGTCTGTTCAGGGTTTCAGCATGTTCCTGATTCAGTCTTGGGAGTTCTGTGTTTCCAGGAGTTGACCCATTTCCTCTAGGTTTTCTAGTTTGTGTCCATAGAGATGTGTGTGATAGATTCTGAGGATCCATTATATTTCTGTGGAATTGGCTGTGATACCACCTTTGCCATTTCTGATGGTGCTATTTGGGTCTTCTCTCTTTTTTTCTTTGTTAACCTAGCTAGTGGTCTATTGAACTTGTCAGTCCTTTCACAGAAGAAACTTTTGATTTCATTGGTCCTTTGTATGGATTTTTGAGTCTGTATTTCATTCAGTTCTACTCTAGTTTTAGTTATTTCCTTTCTTCTGCTAGCTTGGGGGTTGATTTGCTCATGTTTTTCTAACTCCTCTAGGTGCAATTTAGATTGTTAATTTGAGATCTACCTTCTTGATGTAGGCATTTAGAACTATGAACTTTCATCTTAATGCTCCTTTTGCTGCATTCCAGAGATTTTGGTATATTGTATCTCTGTTATTTATTTCAAAGAATTTTTTTTTTTTAATTTCTGCCTTAACTTCATTGTTTACCCAAAAATAATTCAGGATCAAGCTGTTTAGTTTCCATGTAATTGTGTGGTTTTGAGAGTTTTTCCTGTTACTGCTTTCTATTTTTATTCCACTGTGGTCTGAGAGTATGCTTGGTACGATTGAAATTTTATTTGAATTTACTGAGTTTTGCTTTATGGCTGAGCATGTGGTTGGTCTTAGAGTATGTTCCATGTGTAGATGAGAAAAATGTATATTCTGTGGTTGTTGGATAGAGTATTATGTACATGTCTAGTAGGTGAAATTGGTATAGAATTTAAGTGTGGAACTTCATTAATAATTTGTTTTCTGCCTCAATGATCTAATGCTGTCAGGTGGGTACTGAAGACCCCAACTATTATTGTGTGGCTGTCTAATTATTTTTATAGGTATAGAAGTACTTGTTTTATAAATCTGGGTGCTCTAATGATGGCTGTGTATGTATTTAGGAGAGTTAAGTCTTATTGTTGAATTGAACCATTTATCATTATGTAATGCCCATCTTTGTTCTTTTTTATTATTGTTGGTTTAAAGTGGATTTTATCTGATATAGGAATAGTGACCTCTGCTCTCTTTTTTTTTCCATTTGTGTAATCTTTCTCCATTCCTTTAGTTTGAGCCAATGGGTGTCAGTTCATGTTAGATGGGTCTCTTGAAGATAGCAGATTGTTAGACTGTTTAAATTCAAGGTTACTATTGGTATGTGAGGTATTGTTCCTGTCATGATATTGTTAGCTGGTTACTTTGTAATCTTGACTGTGTAGTTGCTTTATGGAGCCTGTGCCATATGTACTTAAGTGTGTTTTTGAAGTAGCAGGTATTGTTCTTTTGTTTCTATGTTTAGAACTCCCTTAAGGTTCTTTTGTAAGGCTGGTGTAGTGGAAACAAATTCCCTTAATGATTGCTTATCTGGAAAAGATTTTATATGAAATTCTTAGAATTTCTTTTCTTTGAGAATGCTGAAAATAGGCCTCCAGTCTTTTCTGGCTTGTAAGGTTTCTGCTCAGAAATCCTCTGATAGCCTAATGGGGTTCTCTTTGTAAGTGATCTGACCCTTTTCTCTAACTTTAAGATTTTTCTTTTGTGTTGACCTTGGAAAAGTCTGATGACTTATGTTTCTTAGAGGTGGTCATTTTGCATAGTATCTCACAGGACTTTTCTTAATTTCTTGAATTTGCATGTTGACCTCTCTGGTAAAATTGGAGAAATTTTTGTGGCCTATATACTCAAATATGTTTTCCAAGTTGCTTACTTTCTTTCCTTCTCTCTCAGGAATGCCAATGAGTCATAGGTTTGGTTTCTTTACATAATCCCATATTTTTGGAGGCTCTGATCATTTTTAAAAATTCATTTTTCTGGCTGGGTGCGGTGTCTCACACCTTTGGGCACTTTGGGAGGCTGAGGCAGGTGGATCACGAGGTCAGGAGATCGAGACCATCCTGGCTAACGTGGTGAAACCCCGTCTCTACTAAAAATATAAAAAATTAGTCGGGCATGGTGGCAGGCACCTGTAGTCCCAGCTACTTGGGAGGCTGAGGCAGGAGAAATGGCGTGTGCCTGGGAGGTGGAGCTTGTAGTGAGCCAAGATCATGCCACTGCACTCCAGCCTGGGTGACAGAGCGAGACTCCATCTCAAAAAAAAAAAAAAAAAAAAGAAATTCATTTTTCTTTATTTTTGTCTCACTGGGCTAATTTGAGAGACTGGTTTTTGAGCTTTGAAATTTTTTCCTGAGCTTGGTCTGGTCTCTTATTAAGGCTTTCAATTGTATTTTAAAATTTCCGTAGTGAATTTTTCATCTCCAGAAGACCACTTTGCTTCTTTCTTAAAATGGCTAGGTCATCTTTCAACTCTTGGATTGTTTTACTTGTTTCCTTGGATTAGATTTCATTTTTTTCTTGAATCCTGTTGAGCTTCTTTGCCATCCAGATTTTGAATTCTATGTCTATGCTTCAGACATTTGAATCTGGCTAGGATTCATTGCTAGGGACTTAATGAAATCCTTTAGAGGTAAAAAAAAAAAAAAAAAAAAAACTCTGAATTTTTGAATTGCTAGAGTTCTTGCACTGATTCCTTCTCATCTGAGGAGGCTGGTGTTTCTTTTCCTTTTTGAAATTGCTGCTGTTTGCATGGGGCTTTTTGTTTTTAAATTCTTCTTTTCCTTTGAAGCCTTGACTGTGGTGTGTTGTGTATAGTTGAATGGCTTTGTTTCTGACTGATTTCAGAGAGCTGAGGCTCTGTATGGGTTTCTTTGTTGTAGATAGCTTCCTGCGTTGGGTTTCACAGGCTCTTGGGTGCTGAAGGAATTTTTGTTTGTTCATGTAATTCAGGCTGTAATCCAGTAGATGGTGCATAAGAGTAAGGGCCAGCAGATAGCCTCTTAAATACTTCTTTTGTATCTCGATGCATATGCAGCAGTGCTCTGGGGAAGGGGAGATGGGAGGGTGAGAGATACCTGCCCTCCCAAGTCTGTTCCTGGGCTTTGGTGGGGCCTTTTCCAATCATTGGCATTGTTCTTGCATTTCCTTAGTCCCAAAGGGGGCCTTGTTGGGCTACACTCTCCCGTCTTTTAGGGGTGCCTGAGCCAAAGGTTAGAGTGCCAGGAAACCTGTAACTCCCCAGGAACCTGCTGGTCCTCTGAGCTTGGCAGGGTCAAAGAAGGCTGTGGGATGTGTCTGTGAGTGGTCTGATGATACAGGGGTCAAAGGCAGATGATCCTGGGCAGGATGGTGGTGCCATATGTGAAGTTGGCATGGTGCCCACAGCCCAGTGATTTTAGTCCAGCTGATGACTATGGGGTCCACCTAATTCATCCTTTTCAGACTGGGTCTCCTTCTAGTGTCTTCCCTAGGAGCAGGCCCACCCAGTTAGATTTGTACCAAGCCTTTTTGTGCTCATATAACTGCGCTTTTCCAGGCGTTCTGGGCTGTGTGGTTTCCTTGGGCAGAAGCTATGACTGGCCAACAGCTACACCCTTCCTGGACCAGTCTTGCAAAGGGAGGGATGCCTGGCTCCCACACTGGCACACAAACCAGCACCTCACTCTTCTTTGTGTCCCAAATGTGGTGGCTCCTCCTCTGCTCAAGCTCTGGCCACAGACCTTAGCTCAATACCCCTCAGGGTAGTGTGCTCGAATCCTAGAAAGTTGGGACTGAGCCCACAGCTTTGTCCTCTGGCCCCTCGGAACTGAGTACTGGCTGTGCTGAGGAGTCCAAACTGCTCTCAGGCTATTGGCAAAACATTCAGGGGGGGCAGTGGAGGCTGAGCTGTGTACACCCTCCTGGGGGAGCAGCCAGGTAGGCAGTTTTGGGAGAGGTTGGCAGACAAGGGGGTACACAGATCAGATGCACCTCAGTACCATAGGAAAGGTAGCCCTGCTCTCTCCTGGCTGGCAGTCACCTGGGGCTGCAGCCAGTCAGCAACATGGAGAGCCTTGGAAGAGGGATAGGTGTGGTCCTGTTTTGCTGTAGCTGCCCCATGTAAGCTTCTGGGCTTCACACAAGATCAAGCTCTTCCTCTACCTACTCTCCAATTCAGATGTCTATGGTGGTTGTAGTATCTCTTGTGGCCAGAATCCCAGAAGTCTGTGGTGGAACTGTGGGTTTTTTTGAATTCCTTTACTTACCCCTTCCAGAGGACCTATTCAGTACCAGCAACCTGTCCTGGTGCTCAGTGACTCTGTGGGCTACCCACTTCCTCCTCCTTCAGCTTCAGTGTCTGCATCACCTCTCTATTGACTTTAGGTGTTTTCTCTTGAAAGGTCTGTTTAAAGTGTAATTGTTTACTTGATATTTTGGTTTCTCTCTGTGGGAGAGGCACCTCCCTGCTATGTCTAGTCAGTCATCTTGTCCCTTCCCAATCATGTTTTAAAATTATACTAAAATAATATAATAGCTTCCTTATTCCTGACCTTATAGCATGTGATAAATAGGTCTCTTCATTCTTCATTTAATGTCCCTATCAAGGATAACTATGAATTGTGTTTCAAAATTAATGAAATAGATTCTTATGGTACAACTTTAATAAGAAATGACTTAAAAGTTCTTATTCCAAAGAAATAAATAAGTCATCTAACAGGTGTGTCAATTAGCTTGAGTCGCTCATTCCACAATGTGTACACATATCAAAATACCATGTTGTATACCATAAATACACATAATCTGTGTCAATTAAGAAATAAAACGTTAAAGAAATCACTGAAGTTTACTAAGTTGCTGTAAATGTTATTTTAACACATTGTTTCCACTTCTTTCCGTTGAATGAAGCTCCTCTGGTTGTCCAAAGTCAGCTTCAAATAGATGTACTCATCTACAAAGCCGAAAAAGGTTTTAGGGAATGTCCTTCTAACCAGCCTGTTTCCTGGAGGCAAGATTAGAAATATGACTTTGATGGTAACCATCCTTTGATACAGAAATGGAAACAATCTCTCAACATGGTGTTCCAGATTTGAACTTTAAGACAATCAAGTTTCATATTCAGTCTACAATAAGCTCTTGCCCTCACCGTCCACACACTATAGTTCCATTTTTATACTCGTACTGTAATAAGCACCTACTGTTTGCAGCCCTTGAGTATACCCATTAACCTAAATTATTTTGAGGGGAGACCTCCCCTCTTGTGTATGTCTGCATCCCCCGCATAACCCAACATAGCAGATGTTCAGTATATTTTTGTTGGTTATTTTCTTCTTTCAACTTTTATATACATTATCACAATAAAGTCCTTCTAACTCATGTTTTGTCTGTGTTCTCATTCCTTGTACTTTTCTTCTCTCCTCTCCTCTCCCAGAGTAAGAGGGTAGAAATCAAAGTCAGCAGCTCTTACTCTCAGAGTGAGGTTCTTTCTATTGTTTCCTTATATCCCTCATTTTCTACAAGCATACTTTTTTCTTTCCCATCTTAAAACAACCATAAAAACTTTTCTTTGGATCTCTAACCCCTTGACTTAACACTTTTTCTCACTCTTCTCATTAACAACCTTCTAGAGAAGCTAGCCTCCATTTCCCACCACCTGTCCATCACTTCCTGCACCCTCTTTAACTTGGCATCTGCCCTGTGGCTCCATTGAAACTCCTTTCTTTAAACATCACTCTTACTTTCTAATTCCCAAACCAAACTCTCTACAGTCACCCTCCTTCATACTCTCCTCTCTGGCCATCTTGCCTTTACTCCTATCTCTATTGGCCAGTCAGCCTCCTGTTGCATATTTCTCCCTGTCTCCTAGAAATATCCATTGTGTTTGTCACCAGGATCTTAAGCATATAGAAACATAAACTCATCATTTTCTTTCCCTTTTTTTCAAATTAGTTTTCCCTCTTGACTTGTATATATTTGGTAAGAAAACTACCATTCATTTGGTGAACTTAGGACCAAACCTCAGTACCGTCTGATGGTTTTCTCTCCTTCTCTGTGGATATCATTAAGTCCTAATAGTTTTACTTCTGTCATTCATGCCTTCATTTTTATTCTTACTTTCTCTACTCTGGCTTAGCATCTCATTAACTTGAACGACTGCTACCAAGATTGTATAAGTGGTTTTGTTTTTTATTTTTCTCTATTTTCTATACACTTGGAATATCCTAAGAAACTTTTAATCTTATTTTTATAAAGGAAAAATTATATTCTTCTCTGAGCTGAATATTTCAGTCTTTCTTCATGTTCTAACAAATATGTTTTAAATTCCTAGGTCTGGAAATCAGATTATTCTAGTCTTCGCATTCCTGTCCTGTAATATCTAGTCTTTATCCTGTGTTCTAGTTACTTCTAGACAGATTTGATCCCAACTGTCTATTGGTTCACCTCAACTGTGGAGGACTTTTTCTATAAGAAGTTACCATAATTAAAAAAGATGTTTTAATAATTAAAATAATCTTTTCAAAGGATAAATTCTGCTTAAATTAGTGTGTCATTAAACATGGGACTGTGCATAAAGAGAGCTTTAAAATTCCCACAGCTATTCATCTACCTCCAAGGTTCTCAGCATAGACAGTGACTTTTTATGGTCAAATAGAGGAATGCCTGTTACGCATATTTATGCTGCATCCTTTTTGCACATCCTGAATTCTTCCAGGAGAAGAAAAATGATGTGCTTCAGTTGAAGTGGACCTATCCTTTTCTCTTGGCAGCCAAAGGAGGAGCAAAAAGACCAGATCGTGTCCTTTATCTTGTAGGGATTGCAATGGTGAGGAGATATGAGGAAGGCATGTAATAACATCAGTTATCCCAGGGAAAGCAGTCCATTTACTTGGGCTGGAATGTTTTCTCTTCAGATACTTACACAATTTACTCCCTCACCACTTCCTCAAGTCTTTGTTCAGATGACCCCCTTCTCAATGAGGCCTGCCTTAATGGCATCTAAAATTGCAACCTATTTTCCCTGGGCACTCCTAACCCCCTTTACCCTGCTCAAGTTTTTCTTCCATAGTGCTTCCCACCTCCTGACATTCTTTATAGTTTACTTGTTTTTTATGATCATCGTCTGCTGTTCCTACTAGTATTTAAACTCTATGAGGGCAGGTCTCATTGACTATTTCATTATTACAATACACCCAGAATGATGATCTAGTAGTAGGTGTTAGTAGATGCTCAGTAATTATATGTTGAATTAATTAACAAAATAACTTTTTCAAAAATAATTTTTGTCATGTCCTGTATATGCTAAGAGCTGTGCTGATGATGGGGACGTGTAGTGGAAAACAAATAGATTTGTTCCTCATGCCCTAGCTTGCTATCTAGCCAAGAAAGCCTACACCAACATTACAATAAAAGGAGATGAGTGTTTTGCTCCAGGAATACTGAGCTACACAAGGGATCTTGTGTAGGAGGTCCCTGAAGACTTTCCTGAACAAATGGCCAAGCTGAGACTTGAGGATGGTTAGGAGTTGGCCAAGTAAAGAATGACAGAAGGAGGACGCCTCTTCCAGGTATACTTTAAAGCATTACTGGTTGAAGGAATTGTAAGAAATCAAGTGGCTGGACTATAGAAGGAGGAAGACAGGCTGGTCCTACAAAAAGAGAGGCAGGGAAGAGGTCGAGAGGCCTTTCTAACTCCTTCTATGGAATTTTCACTTTTCCCAAAGGCCCGTGGATTATCCGTATACTCTGCATTACCCCGTGTAATAAAATGCTTTTCAGAGTATGAACATCTTCCAGTTGACTTTGTTCTTCATTAGACTGGATAAATACTTTGTAAAGAAATATGCACTTGGTCAAAGTAACTCTAGGTATAATATCACATCTTTATTTTTAGTATTTGTGGCTGTGGAGCAGGCACAACTCTGGCGATGGTATGTTTGGTTTGGCATTAGCTAATACCTTGTTGTTTAAGTAAATACTCAGATCTTGCTGAAAACAGCATAGCACATTTTAGCGTTAATCTCCAGAGTAATCAGATCAGTGACACGTATTGGGGAGGCAAAGAAAATAGACTTAGGAGGTATCAAATATCTTTGTTTGGTAAAGACCTACAGTGATACGGGCTTCCTCTAATTATGTGTTAAGATTCTCCTGCTTTCAGTATATAGGCCAAAGTTCAGACCACATTATTGAGATAGGTAGAAATTTGCTTTAAACTTCCTCTTAATACTCTCCCTTTCCTCTTCTCTTCTTTTAGAGTTTCATTATGGGCACAGTAGTGTCCTGCTATTTTCTGGTTACCTAGAGGAACACCCTACCCTCACTATTACATGGTATTATTGGATGTGCAGCTAACCAATCTGTGCTTTCTGCCACGAACAACCTCAAAACTCACATCTTTTTTGTCCCCTCCCTTGGGGCCTTCCTAGGTGATGTGTTGTCTAATCTCTCATAATGCTAATTTATGCTGATATCTTTATGACTACAACATCTCTTGGAAGTATTTGCATTTTAAATGATGAAGGATGCATTAAATCAGTTTGCATTCATGAAACTTCAAGCTTCAGAGAAAAAAACTACAAACTAGAGTTGGGAAAATCCTGTTACTAAGGGAAAAATAAGAATACAACGTGGGACTTGTAGTCCCTTGAATTTGATCCTTGCATGTCTTATATTTGGTCAGTTGCTACGGCCTGCCAATTTTCATAGATAAAAGATCACAAGAGCTTTACTCTCTTCTGAGCGTCTGTGGTCCCCGACACAAATCTGGGGGACTACTTAGTACTTTAGAGCACAAACACCAATCTGGAGGTAGAGATGGAGCCCTGGCTCATGACAGTCACAAAAGTTGATCTAATGCTTGACTTCTTAGAGACTTGCTTATATTTTTTCCCCTTTTTCTAAAATGCACTTCTTTCTATAGCATATTAAATAAGTGTTAATGATTGTCAAAGTATTTCAAAACTATGAAATGTACACAAACAGGAGATAGTATTTAAATGCTTCCTTTTAGAGTTCCAAAGATGTTATTTATATAAGATTTCAGAGAGCTGCTCTGAAGAATTCCAGCCTATTGCAACTCAAATCCTGATGTGTATAATAAAGTTTAAAAGGCTTATTTTTTATATATGTAACAAGAACTCACCATTATAACTTCTTACTTGAGAGAAGTAAAACTGTTCCATATAAGAGAAATACATCCTCTCCAAATACAGCATGCAAAAATAGCATCTGAAGATTTATTACAGAAACAAAACAAATAGTGCACAATTAAAATAGGCATGTTCTCCAGGAAAAACATCCCCAGCAGTCTTCAAAACTCTGACTCTACTTTTGGATTTGTCTGGTCTGGTCTGGCATATATACCAAGAATCTAAAGTATTTTAGGGTGATGCAATTTTTTATTTCAGTGATCATGATGATACGAGAAATCAAAGAACACTTGGGAAAGTGTGATTCAAAGCTGGGACCAACAAGACACAGTATCCATGGATATCAGTGACCTGGGCTCCTGCCATTATGGTCACCAATTATGTGTGTCTTTCACTGAAGTGTCAACCACACCTCTGCCATCAGGTAGACCATCTGCTCATGCAACTTGTCCATGAGAGCCCTGGTTGTTCATTCCAGGTTGGCTATTAATGAGGCAGCAGCTTGGGAACCTTTCCAAGTGGCATTTTTGGCTGTTGCCCTTCTCTGGGCCTCTGGGGATCTTAGAATCGTCCATTCTCCCTATACTCTAAAGCCAAAACCAAAATCAAAACCAAAATCACTCCTGCCAGCAAGTCAATTAATTAAGAAATCAAGAAGGCCTTAACCTCCTTAAAAAAAATCAAGTTGGAAAAACTTTTTTTCACTTTAAATAAAAGTCCAGATTTTAAAAGCATTAAACATATTGGCAGTCATTATAGTTTTCAAGCTGATGGCAATTCGATATTTTATCTCAACCTGTATCTTTTGTGTCTGATATTTTGCCTACAGAATTTCAAAAGGTGATACAGAAAAGAGGGAAAATAGAGAAATCAGCTGGATGAAATAGCATTACCTAAAGGAGGGAGTGCTGGCTTGGATTATTCCAGATTTAGATTTGAATCCTAGCTCCATTATTTCTCAGCTGTCTGTCTTCTAACAACTTACCACTAACTTTTCACATGAAGTTTTGGAGATAACTGATTAGATAATGAGCATAAAGCATCTAACAAGAAAGTAAAGAAGATGTGCTAGTTCCACTTCTCCATAGGAAGGCAATTGTTATGGAGAGTCTATTGTGTAAACTTCACCAGTACCATAACCTCCCACATAGCTGAAGGCCAGATTTGTGCCACAGTAATTACCAGTGACCAAGCTATGAACACATAAGTAAGTTAAAGAATGAATGGGTTATCTTCTATAAAACTCATGTACTTCTCTTCATAGGATTAATAAAGAAAGCACTAACCCAGAGCCTAACCCAGATATTTGTGAAATGAAAATATTAGCTCAGGACCTCAGGTATAATAACATCAAAGAAAAACTAACACCAGCTGAGAAAGAACTTTATAGAAAAAAATATGACACTAAATAGTTCAGGCCATTATTTTAGGAACAAACTATGTTGCAATAGAATTATTATCTTGTGCCATTAAAAGAAGAATGAATTAGGTCTGGTATATTTGTTTTATAATATAATGCCATTAAGGGATTAAGATTTGAGCAAATAAATAGTTTTATCTGGGAAAATGCCATCTTTTGGAATATCACATTGACAGATTAAAGACGTATTACTGTATTTTTTTTTTTTACTTCTCAGTGATAGATAATGCCTTCCTACGGGTGACTATTTTTTAAAAAATAATTCCCCTCTCAAATAATTATAATAAGTCAAGAGTGTCTTTCAATAATTTTGGTGGGCTCAAGAATTAGTATGAGTATATTATTGGTGTATTTTTATTTTATGAATTTTTCTTGTTATGGGATAGGGTTTCTTTCTACAGAACAGATACTTCTCACAAGGAGTTTTTCTTCTCACAATGCATTGAGCAAACTAACTGAGTTAGTTTCCAAGCCTATTATTGGTGGAAATTTAGAAAATTTAGACTGGGAAAAGTCAAGTTAATGCTACAGACACATGCACATGTAGATATAGAGGCAAAAAGCCAAGCATGCCTTGTTTCAGCCTATTTCTCTTACTACCACAGTCTGGAGTGCAGTGGCGCAATCTTGGCTCACTGCAAGCTCCGCCTCCCGGGTTCATGCCATTCTTCTGCCTCAGCCTCCCGAGTAGCTGGCATTACAGGTGCCCACCACCATGCCCAGCTAATTTTTTGTAGTTTTAGTGGACATGGGGTTTCACCGTGTTAGCCAGGATGGTCTCAATCTCCTGACCTCGTGATTCCCCCTCCTTGGCCTCCCAAAGTGCTGGGATTACAGGCATGAGCCACAGTGCCCGGCCAGGATACCATTTTTAAAAATTATTGTTTAGTCAAGGTAAGGTTTGGGTTTGGGGGGAAGGTTAATTCTGAGGACATTTGTATATTTAGCTGATCAGATTTCTGAATCTGATTTGTCTGTCTTCTTGGCAGATAGAAATTGGCAATTTTCCTTTTGAGACGTATGCTACTATCTATTGCTATGACAAAATGTGTATGCAAAGGATAGAATTACCATATTATTATTTCTCCAGGATCGTCTTGACTTATGCCTATGTCTTGGCATTTTGTCTGTTTTAGCATTTATTCAGTATTATTTTATTTTTAAAGCTATTATCATTAATGTCAGGTTAAAAATAAGCCAGGTTGAGTTCTACCATGTTCTCATTCACTAGTGTGTGAGGTGCGTGTACAGTAAGCAACACCCTTCCCTTAAATTGTGAATAAGCCAGGAAGATAACTATTAATAACCTGCCTCTGTTTTCCTAACCCCTTCTGGAAGCAAGTAACATGTCTCCTTCAATGACAGTATGGTCTCTGATAAAATAAAGCCCTTTTGGACATGAGCAGATAAGGAGAGCTAATTGTTTCTGATCTTAAGTGGTGGTGGAGAAAGTTCTTGATGCTGCTGTTCCTACTGACTGCTTGGCTTTTCAACTAGTTGGGCTGTGGCTATTGCATGCAAGGTGCATAAAACCTTCAGGCCACCAGCATGCTGGGCAAGTAGGAATCATGGGAAATTATACATTATGTGTAGATGAAATGTGTGTGCATAGTAGAGCTTGAAGAGTCCTGCCATAGTGCATGTAGACCTTAATCTGAATACTACTGCTATAGTGATTTTGTCATTTCCTGAATGGTGTGAATCTGTACTTAAGTATTTGTTTTATCTATGCAGACAGAATTATTTCAGTTACTGGAGAAAGCTTACAACCTGAATGGTTTACAATTACAGCCCTTATTTGGTTTATCTTTCTTCCTGGAAGCTAAGTGAAATAAAAAAAAAAAAAAAAAAAAAAAAAAAAAAACTTCGGGAAGGTTAAACTCATTAAAGCCTGGAGTTATAATTTCTCTTCAGTTGTCAAAGGAGTGATCAACAGATGGCCACAAATCTGAGGATGTTTGTCATTATTTGTTCCGCGGTTAACAATCTGAAAAAAATTTTAAATGGATTCATTTGGCACCAATTAGTTTTAAAAAATATATTTTAATGAAAATTTCAATTTCTCAAGTGATTGATAATAAGTAGGAATTATGTATAAAATGCTTATTGGTATTTGCCATCCACTAGGGGGGCTATAGTGGTCTCAGTTAACCACATAAAAACCAAAGACACAAATCTGCTGAAGGAGCATCAGAAGCTGGCTGAGAAACCAGCAGTTCTGTTCGGAAGACTGGATATGAAGAGGATGATTTAACACATGTAGCTGCAGAAAGTACCCTCACTATCACTCTGTAAAGCCTGCCTTGTCATTTGGAATAAATGGCTGTTTTCCTGAATTAATTTAGCACATTTATTTTAGTTCTTTTGTGTGCAAGAAGTGAAACAAGAGCCATTAATGGGTTAGTTGTATTAGAAGGGTTTTGTAAATATTTAGTGGTGCTAGTTTTATGGAAGTGTCATTAGATGCTTCAAATAGAAAAGTCAATTAAGCAAATTCTAGTGCTGCTTTGATTATTTTCATTCAATTTATAGAATAAAGGTAAAAGTTTGGAAATGTTGAGGATAAAATATTTGACACTATTATAAATGCTACCGTGGATTCAGTTTAAAATTCAGATATAATGATGAAATTATTTGTTTTTGCCACATGCTGGTGGACGACTGAATCATCATAAAAATGATCTTACTAAAATGGTAAAAATGATTTGACTGAATGATTTAACTAAAATGATAAAAATGATTTAACTAAATGATTTAACTCAAATGATAAAAAATCATCATAAAAATGATCTTACTAAATTAAGAACTCTATGGAGCAAAGATTACTTGGAATAAATTTGTGGTGTGCATATAGTTAATAATTATTCCCAACCAACCTGATATTCTACCAATTGTGGTATTGTACCAATTGATATACAAATTATAGTTTTCAAAATTTGTAAATATTTTGTACATACAGATTTAAAATAACTGATATCCCAAAATCAGCTGAGGTTGAATTAAACAAAATGAAACAAGAAAACCCTTCAACAGAGTAGTACATACTTTCTGTCTTTGCTATTCATACATCTGATTTCAGAAATGTTGAAACTTTGGAGCATCTCTTTGAGTGTCAAGTTGAGCATATCAACTTGAGTGTCCTGAAATCATATTAAATGTTTAATCATCTTAAAATGTTTTAAAATGGGTTACTTTAAATTTTGGTTACATATTGTTTCCAATCAGTTGGGTGATGTCTTTGATCAAATTATTGAGTGCATGAAATGCGAAAATTTCTACCCTTGAGGCTTTGAGTGAATTGTAATTGTTAAAAAAAAAAAAAAAGAAAAGAAAAAAAGCTCGTGAGCAGTAAGAAAGTGAAATTGATTTCTCCTAAAACATGTGAGGAACCAGCCATGAAAACTTAAGTGATGTACAAATTACAAAGCATAGAAATAGTTAAGATTCATATGCAAAAGTTTACAAAACTTGATTTAGGTTTCAAAAATAGCTTAATTTAGCAAATATTAAAAATATTATAATAATAATTCTCATTGAATTTAGCAAAATCAATGAAGTTATGCCTAAGAGGAAACTAAAAAAGAAATTTACTGAGTGTTCAGTATATGCCAGCAACTTTCATGGACTATCTCATTAAATCCTCATGACAGTTCTCTGAGATGAGTTTAAAAAGATCTAGTTGTTTTCTAGATGAAGACATGAAGGGTTGAGAAGTCAAGTAACTTGTCAAAATCCTCACTAATACATAGGATCTGAAACTAGATGTGCTTGATAACAAAGCTCCCTTCTTCATTACTACTCTCTTCTGCCTCTATTTAGTCAGGATCAAGTTGAAGTTATCAGAGAAAGCTCTTATAACCCAAATGATTCACTGTTAGAGCACTTTTTTGGTGTGTGTTTCTTTCTGGGAGCCAATTGAAATGAAAGGTTATGTATTGTGGAAATTAAACGCATGAAAGCCTGAGTTATAACTTCTACTCAGTAGTGTAAGAAGTGCCTAGAAGGTATACTCAAAAGTCTTGTAGCTCCATTTAAGTCATGACTGATATGTAGTACAGAATGATGAGGTTGTGAGATGACATCTTCCCAAGTTGTAATTGTCAAGACCTCTTTAACCTTAGAAATTTGCCAGCCAGTAACAAATTCACAGGGGAATCTATGTAAATGCTTTGTGGTAAGAAGTAATTGAAGCCAACATTCATAGTTGGGCAATGAAATGAAGACTCCTTTGTAAGACAAAAAGTAAGGAAAAGAAAGTCATAAAACAGGAACATTTACAGGCTAGAAAACTAAGAGGCTGAAACTGTGTAATACAGACCAGTCTTTTTCAAACCTGCCATGTGTCAGAATTACCTGGGATATTTACAATGATATATATTCATATGCCCCACTGAGGACTGCAGTATCTGAATGTGTGGCAGGAAGATCTGTGTGTGTTTTTTTGGAGCTTCCAAAGGTGATTTTTTGATCCGCCAGGATTAGGAACTACTAGGCCAGAATACTCCCAAGCAACAGGAAGCTGCTGCACTTTGGTTAGTTGGGGAAAAAAAAGCCCAAGAAAGTAGTGGATTTCCTTAACATTTTTTTGTGGGGGTGATGTGTATACATTTTTGGGATATTTAGAACCAGAGGCAGCTTCCAAATCAACTAACCAGTTCAAGCTATTTTACTACTTGGGCTAGAGTAAGCAAAAGGTGTTATTAGCTTGGTGCACAAGTTATTGCGGTTCATTGAAAATAATGGGAAAACAGCAATCACTTGTTCACCAACCTAATAGATGGCCTATGCCTAACCCCCACTCCAGAGCCTGTGCTTATGACTTCTACAGGGAAGATGTGGCCAGCAGCAAAGGGCAGAAGACTGCATTTGGCTTTTATGAACACATGAAAAATTATAGTGAAAAGACATTTATAATTTATTAACGTTATATAATCAAAGATTTTCAGCTTGTGGATAATACTTTTGCTAATAAAAAACAGTAATTCTAGATTTTTGTGAGTTCTGAATTATACATAGGTACAATGTATAGGGAAGGAATGTACTTTAGAGTTGGTGAGCTTTATTGGCACTACTTTATTTAGTAACCTGATGACTGTCCTCTTTCTTTATTCCCCTTCATTTTTTCATCCCTTGTAAAATTTCCAGTGAATTTCTACAACCGCGCTACACCCCTCTTCATGGATGTGTGCCTTCCCACCTATTATGTTCCTTTCTGTCATTTCCTCCTTGTGTCACCCTTGGGAACCATTGTTATCATTGTGATCAACAACAAATATTTTTTGGGCACCTGCTGTGTGTAGGCTATTGCACTAGGTATAAAAATAGGTTTAAGTCATATTTCCTGTAGGGAATAGACTTTGATCTAGTTTGGCCAGAGGGCATTCACTAAGACCAAGTGCCAAGTGGCTAAGGACCAAACAGATGGTCAGAAAAGAGAGATTGCAGAGGACTAGGCAGATGCAGTGAGACATAGGTAGGGCTCCTGTTGAGCCCTGAAGGGAAAATTAGGACTTCACTTAATAGAAATAAAGAGGCTATTGAAAAACCAGCAAAGACACAGAGGCAGAGAAGGTGGTGGTGCCTTTGTGAAACTATGAATGGACCACGTGGTGGGATGGTTTGACTGTTTTTCTTAAGGGTTTGGGACCAGTCTTCATAACTCTTGGCCTGCGATTTGGTGTAGGGACTTTTAGGTGGAGGGCAATATTATAATCTACTCAGATGATTGGACTGGCTTTTTATTTCTCCACCACTTCCTTTAGCATCTTACTACCAAGTAGTGTGAAAAGATTCAAAGATAAGGAAAACAGTGGATATAGGTACATTCAAGTTCAAACTGCCAGGTGAAGCCAGGACATTCAGTGATCTCTGTCCCAGTTCTAAAATTATAGAACCAGAGACTTTTAGGGGCACTTGCAAAAATTATTTAGCCTTTTCATTTAACCTTATCTAGATTTATCTAAGACAACACAGAAAGTTGTTAGCGGAGTCATGCCTAGAATACAGATCAGTAGGCTACTGTTGTGTAGGTCTTTTCTCTGTAAAGTATGGCTCTCTGGCTCTCCTGTACTATGCAATATTAGAAAGTTGTATTCTTTTCCAATTACCAAATTGTTAACTGGAAGGACTCTGATGCATTTTTATTCCTAAATATGTTTCATTATTGATCTTGAATGTAAACTAGTTGAGAATAGAGGCCAAAGCCCTGTAGTGAGACTTAGGATCCTGAGTTCCACTGCAAACTCTGCCTTTTGTGAGCTTATGTAACTTAGGTGACTTCCATGACCTCTCTGGGGCTCTGGTTCCTCATCAGGAAAGAAAGGAGGTTCTATTAGAAGGACACTAACGTATGTTAGTCTTTATTTGCTTTGAATTTAATAGTCTTCATATCAGAAATGTTACTTTCCAAAAAGTGGAATTATATCACAACTGAGTATATGCAGTTTGAGAATCACAAGATTTCTTCTCTGGATACATGTATACTGATGTGGTTGGTTACTCAACTACTGTTCAAGTAATTCTTAAATCAGTAGTTGGAGTTGGCATGAGTGAGTGGGGGGCACCAATAAGTATGGTTCTGAAGTCTTAGCACAAAGAAAGTAATTTTGCCTTCTTTTGCTGACTCTAGGCAAATTTAGCAAGAAAGAAAAAATCTGTAGAGATGGTTTTGACTAAAACTTGGCATTATGTTTTAAGTTTGCCTACAAAGATACCCATTCATGACCAATGAATGCTTATTAAATTAGATGAATGGGTAGGTCCCAGAGGGAATTTCATTGCCCAAATATAAAAGCACTGCCTTTCCATAGAAATTCTCACATATAGTGATAGGCCATAGCTTTCTGCAGTGAATTTAACTCTGTTTTACCCTCACATTATCTAGTCATCATTTCCATGGATCAGGCTATCTGGCTTAAAAAAAAAAAAAAAAAAAAAAAAAAAAAAAAAAAAAAAAAGCCTTGAGTTGTTTTCTTTAAGAAAAAGTTGTGTGACCTTTTTCTATTCTAAGTCCTGATACTCACTTGGTGCCTTTATTTTCTGTGTGACAGTGACACAGCAAAGTTCCAATATATTAACATTTTCATCTCAGTTGACAATTTTTGAGCAAAAAAAATTCACTGTTCTAAAGAGAGAGAGAGAGAGAGAGAGAGAGAGAGAGAGAGAGAGAGAAAGGGTAAACAATGAGATATTGAATAATCCGTTTGTAATTAAAATATAAAGTATTGGTTTCTCCGGGAGGAAGGGATCTGTTCATAGCCATTGTGGAGAGAATTGTCTTGTTCCTGGATGATATATCTTGTTCTTTCTTAGTTTTCTAATCTGTGAAAGCAAAACCACAGTGCGATTTTTAAGGAAATGGCAAGTTAGGCTAAATTATGAGAGGCATATATAATAAAGGAAATTAAAAGTAAAAAGTACTAGTTAATATATAGGTTTGGGTGCTGTAATGCAGAGACTCAAAACAAGAGTGGCTTAAATAAGGCAGCAAGTTATTTCAGTCTTGCTACTAGGCTTGATTTATTTACCACAGGCCTTTTGTAGCTTGTTAGTCTACCACCTTCAATGTATGGCTTTCATCTAGTTGTTCAAGATGGCTTTTCCAGCACTGCTCATCCCACATACATTTCAGTCAGCAGGAAGAAAAATAAAGAGGCACATAAGCCCTTTCCTGTTAAGGACATGACCCAAAAGTTGCATTATCAACCCCTTCTATTCACATCTAACTGGCTTACATCTAGCTGCAAGGGAGTAGTCTTTAGTTTGGTGACCATGTGTCCAGCTAAAAATTGTTAGCATGTTAGAAAAGAAGAGGAGCACTCTCTGCCACAGGAAATAAAATTTATTTTTGAACCTCTATTCTGTACTCATAACTATTTATATTAATAATGATGGAAACTATAATAACAATTGTTATACAATCTACCATTTATTGAACTCTACCTGCTTCATTACATTTTATCCTATGTAATCTTACAACAACCCTAACAAGGCAAGTAGTTATGTTACAGAGAAGAAAATCAAGGCTCAGAAAAGATCATCAACATCTCAGACACAGAGCTAGTAAATAGCATCTTTGGAATTGTAGGTAAATTCTATGATTCCTGGAGGTTTCTGAAGACCAAGATAAAGAGGCTGAATTTTCTTCTGCAATATGTCAGCAACAGACTTGAAGAAAACTTAATGAAAACTAGATCAGGGATGTGCGTGGGAGTTCAGATGCATTGTAATGTGGAGTAATGGAAGGTAGATAAATGACTTACAAGATGACTACATAGGATAATGGGGCCTTAAATTGACAAGGATGAAAATAAAAATAAAAGGGCTAATTCAGGAGATGTTACTACAGAGCACTGTATGAGTCTAGAAAGAAGATAGAAACTCTAGTAGTTATTTACATACAGAAAACATAAAGAAATGTTAACTAGGTATAAAATTAGTAGCTAGATAATGAAAAGGATTATTAACTAGGTAATAAAGAGTGAAGTCTAAAGTAGTGGCTCTCAACCCAGGATAATTTTGCCACCCCAGGGAGCATTTGGCAATGTCTGAAGATGTTCTTGGTTGTCACAATTTGGTGGGGAGATGTTGTTGGCATTTAATGGGTAAAGGACAGGTATACTGCTAAACATCTTTACACAGGACAAGTCTGTATAACAAAAACGTATGCAGCTTGAAATGTCAATAATGCCAAGGCTGAGAAACATTCCTCTAAGGTATCAGGAGGTAGCGAGTGCAAGAAGCAGCCATCCCTAAAATTTAGATAAGTGAAGGAGTCTTGTGGTGCTAAAACTTAGACATCTAAAGAGGGGGCATTTGTTGGCTGATGCTGAGGTCTTGGCGGGGTGGGGTGGGTTGATGACACTGGTTCTGCTCATCATTTGAGAACCTGTAAACTGAATCCAGCTGATCAGAGATACTTTAAATTGGCATGCCGGTATATAATCAGACATTGAGTGCAGGCAAAGAAGAAGAAAAAAAAGATTTTGAAGTCTAACGCTCAGTTATTGTTAATACTGAGAGAAGTATTTATCCAATTACTTGATCTGGGGGAAAAGATGAGTTCAGTTTTAGTTTGTTGACCTCCAGATGGAATAATCCAACAGGCAGTAGGGAGGATTGCAGAGGCTAGGGACTGACGATAAAGATCTCAGTCCTCCATCCAGAGGTCAAACTTGAAGTCCTAAGAGGAGATGAGATCAGCAAGGGAGAAGCTGTAGTGAGAAGAACAGAGTGTTGAACACGTAACTGTCAGAATTGCCCCATTTAGGGACAGGGAGTAAACATTTGACATCATGCTTCTGGCATCATATTCTTGGAAGAGTTGTTAGATTTTTGATTTAGAAATGTTGCAGCTCTGATGCTGATTATTCTATTGTGTCACGGTATGTACTAGGTTATTATGGGCTTATCTTTGGGTTAGTCTTGAAAAACAGTTTGTTTTTTTCATAAACTCACATTTTGTTTATTTGTAGCTTGTAGTCTTTTGGTGGACCTAATCTACTTATGTTTCCTTTATATGAAAATGTGTGAATACACAAATTTTCTGATGATCTTTATATTGCTTCATCTTACATAGAAATTTAACAAAAAATAGGTGAAATTCCAGTTGGTTTTATGGACATTGCCACTATTGTGTCCTGGAACAGAAAAAAACACATTAGATAAAAATAAGAAAATCTGAGTAGACTATGGGCTTTAATTAATAGTGCTGTATAGACATTGGCTCATTAATTGTAACAAACGTACCATATATGTAAGATGTAACATTCGCATAGTGTATAACATGTAAATATAACGTGGGAGATGTTTTAATCAGGGAAATTGGGTGTGAGATATATGGGGATTCTCTGTACCATCTTGGTAATTTTTCTGCAAATCTAAAACTATTCTAAAATAAAGTTTACTTAAAAAGTGGACTTTATGAATGGTTGGGGTTTGACAGTCAGGAAGGTGTCTATGCCAGACATCCTGAGTTGCTTCCCTTCGCCCTTACCAGCTTTGTTCATGATAACTTCCGTCTTCCACAGAGTCATGTGCTTCAGGAAGACTGTCCAGCCCCAGACAGTCCATCCCATATGTCTGTTTCCCAGGGCTGCCATGGCAAAGTACCACAAACTGGCTGGTTTAAAACAACAGAAATGTGCTTTTCAACAGTTAAGGGGGCAAGACATCCAAGATTAAGGTATCAGCAGGATTGTTTTCTTCTGGAGGCTTTGAGAGAAGGATCCAGTCCATGTCTCCACTCCCCTACTTCCTGTAGTTGCTGTCATTCCTGGTGTTTCTTGGCTTGTAAATGTGTCACTCATCTTTACACTGCTGCTTTCTCTGTATCTCTGCTTTCCCTCCCCTTTCTCATATAAGGACACCAGTCATTGGGTTTATGGAAGATCCTGGATGATCTCTCTTAAGATCCTCAACTTCATTACATCTACAAAGACCCTGTTTCCAAATAAGGTCACATTCCCAGCTACCATGAGTTAGAACTCTGACGTATCTTTTTGAGAGACAGAATGTAACTCATTCCATAGTTAAAATTAATAGTAGTGGCCAATGATCACTTTCATCCTCTACCAGTGGTCATTTTCAGCATGAAAATTTGTCAGAATTCTGGCCAATGAGATGGAAAGGAAAGTTCGCTTGGAGTTTTCTGGGAAAGGTTTACTGGCTTTTAAACATTTATAAAGGGTAAAGAGCCTCTCTTCTTTCTTTGGACATTGGTATGTCTAGATAAAATGACCGGAGTTACACTGCCATCTTATAACCATGTGAGGATCTTGACCGATGATAAAGCTACTTTATGGGAGAAGCAGAGCCCAGTGGTAGGGCCCTGATGGAACTATCTCTGAGGCTTCCTGTGTTCGGACTTCTTATTCTATGGGATAAAAGCACCTTCATTTTGTAACACATTTATTTGAGTTGAGAACTTCTGTGACTTGCAGCCAAAGGAAGCATAACAGATACCATATCTATGTTTACTCATTCCTTGAAAGACAATTTAATGACTTTAATCATCCAGTGGAAAATGTTAATGTTTGGATTTTCTTACAACCTAGTATAATACTGAATAAAAATTAAATTTTATGGAGTTAAAATCTCGTTATATAGAAGACGTAAAATATCATGCTTCAACTATTCACAATTAAAATAAAAATTTGGTCTCTTAAGAATTAACTAGTAGATTTTGATATAACAAATTCTGTATGTTTATTTTTAAATTTTCTGATAAATGGGTAATCCTTTCTAAAAGTAAGTATAGAGACTAATAAACTTCTTGAGTTTTTTATATATCTATATCAAATTATTGAATACTTGGGTTGGAAGTCAGTAATATGCTACCTTCCAAAAGTGACTTTTTAATAAATATTCCCTGTAAGAAAAATTTAAAAAAAATTATCTAAATGAGTCTAGCGTCAATTCAGATGCCAAATCTCTAAATTGGTCCAGCTGCTTCCATATTGCAAGTATCTCCTTATTTCATCAAAATAAGTTCTGTGTGAAATAATATTGGAGCTTGAAATGCCCTTTTTCTAAGTCAGAGTGTTGTGAAAGAAATGCTGTGAGATTTCTAGTCTTTTATAAATCTAAGTGTTGATTTTCAGACTTATTTTATGGAAGTGTGTACTTTTTTGTGATGTGTGACTCCTGTTGAGACCCAGAGGGAAATCTAGAGTCACAGGTGGGGATCTGACTCATTTCATATTTAGGGGGAAACATAACAGGTGAGGCTGCCTTCCCATGGCAGAATGGTTAGGGTGCCATGTTTCCATGTCAAAAAGCTTGTTTTGGTTAAAAAAGGGAATCCTTTTCAATCCTGGTGTTGGTGAGATTACCATTACATGTCAACTGAATTGTGCTGTGTCCCGTATACACCCTGCTACTTTACACCAGTGCAATTAGAATCCATTCTAATTAGTGTGATCACTTTACTTAGTCCTTAAAGTATCCAGACTATATGGCCAGGCATGGTGGTTCACGCCTGTAATCCCAGCCCTTTGGGAGGCTGAGCGGGCATATCACGAGGTCAGGAGATTGAGACCATCCTGGCTAACACGGTGAAACCCTGTGTCTACTAAAAACACAAAAAATTAGCCGGGCGTGGTGGTGGGCGCCTGCAGCCCCAGCTACTCGGGAGGCTGGGGCAGGAGAATGGCGCGAACCCGGGAGGCAGAGCTTGGAGTGAGCTGAGATGGCGCCACTGCACTCCAGCCTAGGCGACAGAGCGAGACTCCATACCCGCCCCCTGTGAAAAAAAATTGTATATATTCAGATTATGTAACATTATAGACTGACCATCACTTACTGTGTTCCTCTATACCGGAAGCTGGTAGACTGTGTGGGAACGAGTCTTCCATGAAGGAGAAGGTAGGAATACTTGGAACATTTGGGTAGGAATAGGTCCTGAGGTGTCTTTTCAGAGGCATGTTTCCTGTTGGCCTATATGGTATCAGCCCCTAAAGTTGGGTTCTCCTCAGAGAAGGAGAAAAAAGGAAGGATACAGACAACATTTTTAAACTTTTTTTTTTTTTTAAGTACAAGGAACTCCAGGATTAAGTGGGTATTCTTCAAATACAGTTACGCTATTGATTTTTTATTTACCATGTAAATGTCACATGCCTATCCAATCATTATCAGTCTTACTCATGGCACAAATAGATAAGAGGAAGCTCCTGTTATGAAGCTTTTGGAAAGAAGAGTGACTTTTGTCAGAATTTTGGTTCACATCTACATTCTGACACAGCGATGTCATTTTTCTCTCTGTTGGTTTGTGATACCTTGTCTGCTTAAACAGATGCTAGGTAGACGAAAAAAGTAGGTGACCATGTCAAAGCTGTAAAGGTGATTTTCCTTTGGCGTGTGCTTTGTTTCTTTGGTAAGAAGTGTTTCTTTCACTTTATTGGTTACCTGGGTCTGTGGATATAGGAAAGCATCATGGAATAGTCATTACCAAATTTCTTTTTTCTTGACACTTTGTTGAAACATCTTTGAAGAAGTTCAAGATAGAAACAGATGAAAGTAGAGCTCCTATTTTTAGAACAAGCAGAGTGCAAGTACAGAAGGGTCCACAGCTCTTCACCTTGTGAAAATCATTGTCATGCTTCTATCAGTCAATGAGTCGGTCAACAAATATTTATCCAATAATTACCTTTGCAAAAGTGGCCCTTGCCTGTCTGGAGCTTACAGTCTAGACCAGAAAGGGGGGCACTACACACATCACACAAATGAATACATACTTTCACACTTACGTAAATGCCCTGAAGGGAAAGAATGAGCTACTAAGCTTGTGAATAACAGGGTACTTACTTTAGGTTGAGAGGTCAGACAAGGGTTTTCTGGGGCAGTGACATTCAAGCTGAGCTTTAAAGGATGAGTAAGAGTTGGGCCAATGGAGAGATGGGGGAGAAGGTTCTAGGCAGAGAAACCAGTATATATGAAGGCCCTAAGAGGTGACGAATTGGCTGCTCTTAAGAGATTTGGGGCCAGAGAGCCCTGGCCTAGACTTTGCTTGGCAGCTCTGTGCCTCCCATTAGGCTGTCTACTTTGTCCTTCGGTAGCCTCAGTTGAAATGTGAGGCCCATAATACCCCTTACAGTGTTGTCCTGAGGAGGAAAGATGATTTCATAAAGCAATGGTGCAAAGTAGAAACTGTATTAGCAACAACATCATCATCCTTTCTTATTTTACTATTTTAGGAGTCTTTTAAATGATGTATCTTAGTTAACACATCTGTGTTTTGTACTGGAGTGGGGGTGGGGATGATTTTTTTGGAAATCAGAGCAGGAAATTCTCTGTACATTTTGAAAATGATTAGAATTAGCACAAACCAAAGTAAAATCACCTTTCCAGCTTTGACATGGTCACCTACTTTTTTGTGTCTAGTAGGTTTGAACATGGGGCTCCAATTTAGAAATGGGTTGTCTTCAAGTTTCATCCTTTCTGTTTCCTCAATCTTTAGAGTAAACTTGAGGGTAATGTATTATTTCTTTGATTTTTGCCTTGGTAATGCTGGGTCAAAATCAAAATCCATAAAGCTAAAGGAACACACCAAGTGTGGAGTTCTGTTCCTGCACTGCTGTGGGAAAATGGGATCTTTAAGCTTGAGAACTTCTTGCCTGAGAATGCAGATTGGAGTTCATGGAGAAGGGTCTTCAGGTGGGCAGTGACACTTGGGGTTAGCACTGCTCCAGTGAGCACAGTGCCTGCTCTGGATTATGATCTGGATCTTATAATAAGGCAAAGAGGACAGGAGAGGGAGGAGACATACCTGTCATTACTCATTACATTGCACTTTCGTTCTCTCTCTCTCTCAAAAAAAAAAAAAAAAAAAAAAAATCCCCTTGGGAATTAAAATATGTTCACTTTTTCACAGTAAAGAGATTAATTTATTTCCAGAAATTATTCAAATATTGGTTCAGTGTGTTTCATATGTGACAATCTCTTAATTTTTAAAACCAAAGACCATTTTCTGATTTCATGAAAAATTGTATATTGTAATAATCACATAACATATTACACCTTCTTAATTGCCAGCCATTCTTGTCTCATTCTGAGTATATTCATTTGAATGTTGCTTGCCCAAGTCTTTCCATTAATAAACAAAACAGAAATCTTGAAAAGCCATTATGATCATCACTCCCATGTTACATTCATGTATTAATTCTTTGAATAAATATTACTGAGCACCCACAATGTACCAGCCTCCAAGTTTACTGAGCACTCTTGAGGTACCAGGCTCTGAGGAGGCTTCAAGGATAAAACACAAGCAAGACCCTGGTAACTTTGGTGTGTATCATCACAACCTTAACAGATATCAGGCAATGTCTTTTGAAGTAAAGGGTGTTCTTTTGTTTTTTTCTTTTATTGTTGGTGTGCAGCTTTCACTATATATGACATCTATATCAATGTTTTGATGGTGTTAAAAGTACAGAGTGATGACGTACTGCCTCTCTTTTTTTCAGAATATTTCAGTAGCCTGTACAGTTCTGCTTATAAAAGGACACAGATACTTATATAATAGAAACTATTATAATTAAAACTATTTGCCCATATCTTTTATAAAGCATAGTTTTGTGATTACACAGGAAATGTGTGTGTGTGTATAGTTATGTGTGTGTGTGTATGTATATGCATACATTCGTATGTGTATAAACACAGACATACAATTGTAGAAAATTGAGAAACCATGTAAAAACCCAAAGAATAAATTTACATGCAAAAACCCAAATAAATTTACATGCAATTTAAATAGATGAGAAAACATCTGTTTAAATTTTGAATTATAGCTTTTCATTTTTTTGGTTTCTAAGAGTTTATTGTGAAGAACTAATTAGAAAACTTTACTAAGTCCTGTGCCTAACAAAATGAATTGCAGTGTTGCTTCTAATAGCCCAAAATTTGAATCTGACAGTAACAAGTCAGTTACTCAAAGTTTGGCCCAGTTTCTGCTTTTCATTATTCTGTATATAGGTGTGGTGTATGTGTGTTGGAGTGGTACTAACATTTATTTAAGTCTTTCTGACATTCTAGGTCCTATTAGGCCAGGTCGACATGTTTTCTCATTGAATGATTCCATCCACCGTCGGGGGGCTAGTGACAATGTTATAACCAGTTTACAGTTAAAGGGACCTTGAAGCTCAGAAAGATTAAGTGACTTACTCATGGTCCTTCAGCGAATAAATGAAAGAGTTGGGGTTGCATGTACTTCAATAATATTTTTTAAAAAACCCTTTTATCAAGGCTGTCTTTTTATTATCTAGAGAGTTCCATATATTTCCAGATGCTTGGCAGGATGTGGATAAATTTAAAAATTGACATTATTTCCCTTGGCGGAGGTGCTTTGTAATATGTGAAGTGTTCCCCCTCTCCAAATCTTTTTGTAGAAGTAGTACTGAACTGGTCCAACTGTTTACTTGGAACTTCTTAGAAGGCCAGTTATTTTGACGTTAGGGCATGCTCCCTTCCCCAGCTGGTGCTCTAGAGAGAGTGGATTTCTGGCGTGGGTGGCACAGGCAGCCATCTCACCCTCCCTGCAGCTCTGCCACAGCACTATGCATTCCCTGAATGGATTGGGGCACACACATGGTCTCTACTGAGTGGTTTTCCTAAAAAGCATAATGAAACTACAGCACTTGGTATCTTAACCAAGACACTAAAGTCTGTAGTAACAGTGCTCTTTTTCAGCACCTATTCATAGTCACTTTAGTAAAAGCAGCTACATAGCTGTCCTTACAGACTGAGTTGTAAAATATAAGACATTGGGCCTCACAAACAGACTGGTTTGATTGGCTCTGTTTTCAAAGCATTTGTTTATAATCATCTTACTTGTATTACCTTTCCTCCATGTGGTAAATGCTGCCACACCCCCATCAAAGGAAGTGTGTAAAAGTAGGGTCAATCTCCTTGTCCTTTTGTGCATTAAAGTTTTCTCATGGAAACCATAAAGGCTATTCTAAAAACCCTTCTATAAACTATAAATAAGCCCGTAAGATCTACTTGCATGTCAATACATTAAATGCTTAATATATGTACAAAGACCAAAGTGATGTTTGCTTTTCTATCGTTCCTTTCTAAAATTCCACAAAGTCTTTCAAAGTAACAACCACAAGGAGTCGTAAGCACATGCTTCATCTAAATGTCACCTAATCGCAGGGGTGCTGTGTCTTAGAGTATGCCATGCATAAAATCACTGGATCTGCACATGCCTCCAGCAGTTTAGGATATTTATGATAGAGAAGAAGAATGAGGTAAATTAGGATAAAGCTCTGGTTTTGGCTTTAAATTTCCTATATTTTACAAGTCCAAGTTATTTGTTTGTCATCCTGACAAGGTTTAATATTCAAAATATGGGCTTGAAGGCCCTGTGAGGCCAATCAGCTATTAACTATGCTTTCAGGTTTAGCTTTTAAAAAGTTTAAAAATACACTCATTAGTTTGAGTTGCTACTATTGCAACATGCATTTTTTGAAAATTATGCCGCCTGAGCTATTGACCAGATAACCATGAGCAAAAACAGTTTCCTGTGATCTGCTGTACAGATCATGAGCCTCTTTTGTTCCCTTTATTCTATAAGGGGAAAGGGGCCTTAGAAACTGTTAGATTTTTAGGAAGGGTTATATTTTTTTTCTTGCAGCAAAAGCTTTTTTTTTTTTTCCTCTGCCCTTCTCCTCAAATATCAATATCCAAAAAAGCGTTCTCTTATTTTAGAAGAAAGAGAAAGACAAAACAATATTTCCCCTAAAGGTATGAAATGTTAATGTGGAAGGAGAATTTTTAGTGAAGAAATCTGAGATTCTTCTTTTCTGACGCTGGAGGCAGGGTTGGATTCATTTAGTATGTAATGGCCTATAGACAAGAGCTTGTTTCAAATCCTGAAGCATCCAGTTATGGCTCAACCGTGGTTCCCTACAGCAGCAGCTGAGAGGTTAATGTTACCCACAGCTCTTTTCCGGAAAGCAGATGAGTAATTCCACCTTCAGAGGGTGACCTGTTGGCACTCCCTTGCTCATCTCGGTATAAACAACACATAGGGAGCGGGTTATTTGTTGGCAAGGTGTATTTCTGTGGGAGATAGGGAGCAAAAGAAGAGGCAATAAAAAGAGACTTAGATAGTTGAAAACTACAAATCTCAACATGGCAAGCATTCAGAGCATGGTAACTGGCCAAGAAGAGGAATCTTAAGTGCACAAATGTGCCTGATCTCTCAGACCCTTCAGGTAGAACCTCAGTGGGGCAACGTCCTGCTACATTTCCCCAGCGTGTTCTCTAGACCTCAAAGAGGAACCCACTCTAGGTTTCTGCTCAACTTCTCTCCCTGCAGTGCCCTTTACAGACCTCTCTTCAGTGACTCTTCCTCACTTTTCATTAATCTCCTTTTATATATTTGTTTCAAGCCTGGAGCCTTAAAAGACTAGACCTTGTCAGGATGACAAATGCAAACCAGACAAACCACTAATGCGCTACTGTTCAATATGTTTGATTCTCCTTCTAATCAACCAGGAATCCCTCACTGCGAAATAGCTTTAAGGGGCATCTGGAAACGTCTAGGCTTTACATTGTCCTGGCGAAGGTCAATGTTGCACACCAGCTACAGCAGAGACCCTTCCACTGGCAGGCAGGTAGTGGTTTTTCTAGTATGTGGGCTTTTCTGAGAGCTGCAGAGACCACAGGCTTTGCATTTCCCACATAAAGAATTTCTGTGCACTCAGTTTTCCTGTGTGTGGAACTGATGTGCAATATTGAGTCAGACGATTTTTCCTTTCATAATGAAAAATCCTGTAGAAGTAGACAATTATTTCCCTATTTAATTCATTTTTGGGAAATTGGCTATGGGATGCTAAAGAAGGATTTTATAAACATCATCAGAGATAAAACAGTTTTGTAATGTGCAAAATTAGTTCTGTTCTCCCAATATGACTGTTAGAAGTTTATTTGTAAAATGACTGCGAGGACCCATGAAAAGTTGGCTACAGGTGGACTTGCAAATTTCCTTACCCTAGCTGAGGTATATTTGTGACTAGTGTTATAAACAAGGGAGAAATCATATTGGCAAATTTAGTACTGGGTTAGAATGAGCTTTTTAAAATGAAAATCTGACTGTGGCTGACCATGGCCTATGGGTCCTGCATCACCCAGACCGGTCCAAAGTCACAGTTTGTCACTATCACCCATGTTCTCTGGGCTCCAGCCCTGCCTGCTGAACTCACCAAGCTCTTCACTGCCTCAGACTGTTTGCACATGCTCTTCCCTCTGCCAATAACGAGCTTCCCAGCACTTGTCTGGCTATTTCTTACTCATTCTTTAGGATTGAGTTTTAATGTCACTGTTTGAAACAGACCATCTTCTTTGAACCCCTAATCTTCTTTAGGTCTCCCTATTATCCATCTTTGTTACTTACAGTATTTCTTCCTTAGAGCACTTATCTCAACTGTGAATGTGTAGCCATCTGGGATGTTATCATTGGCTGCTTGGCTAGGTTGTAAGTTAGCAGGGAAGGGTAAATCTGCTTCCTTGTTCATCATTGTGTCTTCAGCACCTAGCGCATAGAAGTATCTAAATAAATATTTGCTAGCGGGATAGGTAGAGGAATGGCTAGATGGAAGAATGAATGGTTGAAAGATTAAATGAATAGAAGAATAAATGAAAGAATTCAAGAGTGTTTTGAATAATCTAGTATATTGTTTTGCTTTTTACACAATTAGGAATCTCAGTCAAATCAGCTTATTTTATAAGATCAAGAGATAAATCTCCTCATCCCTAGAGAGTGTTCTGCCAGATGCCTGATAAATCTATCTGTGGATACCTAACTATAAGATTTCTACCCAGAGAAGAGACCAGATGGGCACACTGCCTTCCTGGAAATCTTTAACATATAAATGCCATGTTCACTTTAGTCTTTGTGCCAATGATAAGATTAATCACTGAAGATAAATATTATGTCTCATTGACATGTATACCATTTGTTACATTTCAGAGTGTCATGCACCAATGTCATAAATATCGTGAGCATGCTCTTTTTTCAATGATTATAACTATAAATGAGGATCTGGGGATGAATGGAATTTCACTGATAAAATACAAATACTGGCATTTCTCACATAAGAAAAATTGTAAAATCCCATACTTTTGGCCCATGAAGTAGGTCTCACTGATTCTTTCCCTCACTGAGAAATCTTTGTCCTTATGTTGTGAATGCACAGAGAGACTATATTAAAACATTTTGTCTGTACATCTATTGTGTCTCTACACCATTTTCTTTTATGAATAAGCCAAGAAGGGATGTTTGCCTCTCATAAATCTTTTACAAGAACAGTTCCAGTGAAAGAAACCACAGATGTTACTGCCAGTTTAGGTTTCTAACAAACTACTCTGCCAGTCCCACATGAGCTTCTAAGTTGAAAGCTTGCAGTGCTTGGAAATTTCACGGATATTCCTGTATTTTAGCTTTGGAATGTTTACCAATCAGAAAAGCACATTCTTATTTAAGCCTAAGCAATCACATCATGCTTACTGTTTGTTTAAGATTAACTTCTGTTACTTTGGTCCTATCCAGTGTCTTGCCCTTCTTTGCTGCTTTCTTTCCAAATGTCTCCAGTTTTCCACCAAATTCTGTGCTGCACTGATTTGGAGGGTATCACAGACACGAACTCCTGATATGAAACGTGGCCCTCATCACATTGTCTGTCCTCTGAGTAAGTTACCTTCACTATTGGACTGTTAACTCCTTGCAACAGTAGGTTGCATGTCACCTTTGCATTCCTCAGTGCTTGTGTTGCAACTGCAGTCTTGATAGTGCTTGGTGTTTGTAGAATTAAGATAAACCGAGTATCATTTTTTTTGGTTGAGTCATTTTTGATAATTTCACATCATGTATTTTGTGAAATATTGGAATGTGTATACATTTTTTGCTTCTTAATATGGTGGGGAAAATGGTGATTAGGAAGCTGGCATATTCAAGCCTAGTAACACTTTGTTGTATATGATCTGTATTACAGTAAAATTTATCATATGACTTTGATAGACTTTAAGGGAAAATGATTTTTTTTCTCACAGACAATGATAAGTGAATGGTTTTATACACACACTATCACTTGTATACACATACCACTAGGTTCAAGGACTATGGATAAAAGCCAGTACAAAGTCTACTCTTAAATGATTGCTCTTGACCTTGTACAATCTTACCTGGGAATGTTTGTGTATCCCATGTTTTTATTCGTTTTAAGCTATAAAACTGGATTTCTACCTCACCTCATTAAATTTCGAAACATGGTAATTTAGAACTAAATAAGAATGAATTTGGCTTTTTTATTCAGGCTGTATTCTAAATCTTATTTAGATACCATTTTAAGTTCTCTTTTTGTGCATTTTTGTTTCTGTTGACTCAAAAGTCCTTAACAAACTTTTCTTTAAAAAAACTTTAATTTTATTTTTAATTGATTGGATAGTACAGTCACATAGTGTAAAATTTAAGAGGTACAAAATAGTAGATGGTAATATAGTATAAGTATCTTTTTCCCTAGCTACCCAGTTGAGCTCCTTGGAGTTAACCACTATTGTGACTTATGTATCCTTCCAGAGTTGGCTTATTCTTATGCTTGCTTACACATACACACACATTCCACATATATGTATATGTGTATGTACATAAGGCTGTATTTTTAAAGTGCAAATGGTACCATCTCATATACGCCACTTTGTACTGGCTTTCACTTTAGTGTATATGTCTAATCCTTTCTTTTGCCTGGATCAAATATTTGTTTTTACAAAGACTTTTCCATTTGTGGGGTCATGTGAATGTTTGTTGCAAGTTTGTTCAGTTACATTGTATGCACCTCAGATATGCTGTAAAACAACCCTATGAGCTATGAGCTAAGGTGCCTGCAATATTTTATTCACTTCATTTCAAAAGTAAATAATAATCTGGCTTCTGTCCACTGAGGGTCAGAGTCTGTATGATTATCCTTACTTCCAGCTTCAGCTTCTGACATGTCGGGCAAGAGTAAACATAAAGTCAGTTGAGTAAGTTGCCTATAGAACTTTGGCAAAGAAAGAAGAAATGCCTATCATTTATTTCTTATTATACTCTGCCTACTTAACAACAAAACAAAAAACATAAAACAAAAAACACTTTCATTTTCACTTCTGACATGTTGACCCTAAGTGATTTTAGTCAGGTTAACTTACTGTTAATAATTCATCTCACCACTGCCCCCTATCCTGAACTTTTAGAAATTCTCAGGTTCTCTGTTTATATGCTTAGAATATGCCTCATCACAGTTTTATGTTAAGAATCAATGTCATTGCTAATCTTTTTGCATATTCAGTATATATACACATTACTTATTAACTTTTTGGATTGTCCTTGCTTTACCAGAAAAGCCCAGTAATGGCAAACATTTAAAAACTTCTCCTTATTTCTTTATCATAGAAATTAAACAGGTACTATGTCATACAACTAGAAAAGTAATTCACACTGGATGAGAGCATAATGCTACCTGTTGCTCATGGCAGTTTTCTGCGACTCAGAGGTTTTTTGCAGTGAGGGTTTTAGTGTCCTTGTGTCTTAAGAATGAACTGTTTTACGGTTTAGAAAATCTAAATCCTGTCCCTCTCAAGGCAGGGATGGGAGGGATAGAAAAAAAGAGCCATGACTTATTATCAGAATGTCTTGATCAAATCTAAACAGTTACATTTAACTATTTGTGTAACATTAGACAGGTCACTTAGCATCTCTGATAGTGGCATTAACAACTACTGAGTAAAAGTGTCTATGAAATGCTCTGATGGTTAAGATCAAGTAGCTTTTCTTTCACATAGTTTTCCTGTGCTTCCTATTGATGTCTCATTTTTTTCTGGACTCCTGTAATATGTATTTGCTTCTACCACAAACCATAGTAGCCTCAGTTTACTCCCATGTGAAGTGGTACTACGAACTCTTTCTCTATGTCACAAAATTGATGTGAAGATCAAACAGGGATAATATATGTGAGATTGCCCTCATAAACCACAAAGAACTCTGCAGCCATAAAATATTAGTGTGCCATTTCCTTGCACGTGGACTGGACCTAGGCTCTAACTGCTTTATGTGAAAAAGTCTTGTTTCCTGAACAAAGAACAAGTTAGATGCCCCCAGAGAAGCTGGGATTGTGCTATGGGTAGTATAAATATTGCATTCAGTACTCATTGAAATGAATTTGTCTGAAGTTAGTGTCATATCATTTGAAAACAAGTTCCACTTCTCTGTCTCTTATAAATCATTCTTTTTTATATTTCACAGAGATCGGTTTGGGATCAGTTTAGTTGAGTCCATGCAATAGAGAAAGTGCATTAGCAGTTTCAAAATCTCCCATGATAGAAATACTTTGAATCTCCAAATGGCATCTTCAGTTTTCAATAGCAAAATGATTGAGCATTTGTGCAAAGGATCTGAAGATCAACGAAAGACTACACGGTGTTTGTTTTGTCATTTACTTGGAGACAGGACGAAAGAAGTACAAGTTGCAGTGCAGTGAATTGAGGGCCAGCCACAAGCTACACTTAGCCATGTGATTCACTGGTTTAGGGGTGCATTCTTGCTCAGTGGTGGATTTAAAAAACAGGAAGAATGGGTATTTTATGACCCACATAAGTTCTCTAAAGTGTTTTATTTTTATTTTCTGAATATTTCAACCTTAGTGATTCAATTTCTGGAACATTTCAGGTTTACAGCATTTTCTTCTGATTGAAAAATGTCACGATTGACTTGTATAGGAATGTTAGAGAATATGCTCATTTTATGCAGATCTTTTCAGGTAAAGGTAAATCTCAGTTTGATATTGAGTTAAGAGTATTGAGTTACTAAACATTAAAATAGTTTGCAGAATATCATAGAATGTATTTGAATGCTGTTGCTAATGTAACTGAATAAATACCATAATAAATATAATATTTTAAGTATAATAGAATAAAAATGCATATAAGTGAAATTATACAGTAATCAATTATCCTTTCATTTGGCAAATAGTAAAGATTTTTCATATGTAGGGTACCTAATATGTTTTGAGAGATCTACATTTAACAGTAAATGAAATAAAGAAGAAAATTAGAAATAAGAGGAATAAGAAATCATTTTGGACAGTCTGAGTAAGGAGAACAGTCATAACATAAATATTTGGAATTAAGGAATTACACAAGATTCTAAAAATTTTAAAGTGCATGATCGAATAAGTATATTTTATCCCTTCAATCTGTAGAGTATAATGATGGCAGTGAGAAACAATTCTAATGCTTTAGAAAATCCAACTTTTAAAAAACGATTTAAAGAATTTTTCCCTCTGACTTATGGCTGGATATTTTGATGAAATCTTCCATTAAACAGATACTTGCTAACATGACCTTCTCCTTGGTTTTTCTAATTTTCTTAAATTTGATACTAGTTTGTTTCTTGGTTGTTGAAAAGAAACTATTTTGCCTGGCACATTATGCCAAGAAAAATTAACTTTATTAAATAAACTCAAGTAATACACAATATTCCTATTACATAAGTATTCATATTCAAAAAACTTTGTTGTCGGGTGTGGTAGCTCATGTCTGTAATCCTGGTGAATTGGGAGGCTGAAATGGGAGGATTGCTTGAGGCCAGGAGTTCAACACGAGCCTGAGGCCAGGAGTTCAAGACATAGTGAGACTCTGTCTCTTAAACAATCATTGTTAAAAAACTTAGTTGGGCATGGTAGTGTGTGGCTATAGTTTCAGCGACTTTGGAGGCTGAATTAGGGAGATCACTTGAGTCCAGGAGTTCAAGGTTGCAATGAGCTATGCTCATGCCACTTAACTCCAGCCTGGGCAGGAGAGCAAGAGCCCACTATTAAACAAATTTTTAAAAGTTCTTGTGTACATCCTTCTATTTTGTAACAGTTAACTAAAGGTGGCCTTTAGTAATCAAGAGGAAAATATTGTATTCTGAAATGAATAACTTAAATCTCTTTCCTCTTTTATCTAAACATATTTGTGAAGTATTCATTTTCAGTTTTGGAAGAGGACGCAGACACGTTCATTGTCAAAACAGGCATAATTCAGTGTTCTTTTCTGTTAGCGAAGCGAATGCAGGGAAGGGCCATGTCGACTAGGACCCGCCAGAATGGCGGGCAGCCCATCACTCAGGACGGGACAGTGATGCTTACTGTGTACCACCAGGAAGAGCTCCTGGATAGTTCCCACAGGTAGCATCCTTCGGTTTTGTTCATTTAAATGAATAATTGGGGAAAGTACACTAGAATCATCTTGTGAATATCTGTCCATGCATAAAAGTCTTCGGGCTGAGTGATTTGGCTGTCACAAAACACCCTCCTTTCTTGTGACCTCTCCGTCTTGCTGTTGCAGAGACGCTTGGCTCTGCACCTCCTTTATAAGTAGGTGTTCTGCACCAGAGCCAGCTTCCAATTTCCGTGCCGGTTTAGAATCAACAACCACAGGACTCACATTTTATCCCCCACTGCCTCCCTTCTCTCCCCTCATTCATGGCACCATGTATATTTTTATGAATCCTCTCTCTTTTTCAAAGTTAAAAAAATTAAAGAAATAGGGAAACACAGATGCTCCTACTGTTGCTCCATATGGAAACCCACTTTCTAAGCAAGCAAGTTGTAGATCTGGGAAGCACACGTTGCTGTCCCAAGCTTCCCCCTGGGAGTGTGCAGCTGGATGGGAGCCTTTATGCAAAAGAGCAAGGAGAAGGGTGTGCGTTGGGGGTGGGTTGCACCGTGGAATGATCAATGTAGTCTGTAGGGACATGCAGAGGGAAATCTGCAAAATGTTAATCTCCTCCGTCTCGGAGGATTCTCAGCATCTCCAACTGTAAATTCATGGTAGCCTTGTAGAGCCGCTTGGAATTTGAGAACTCAGGTTTTGATGATCTTTCTGGCTGTTTCTTTTGTTGCTTGCAATTTAGGAGTTCTATTTCATTAGAGTTAATTCCAAAAGGCTATCTGTAGGAACATAAAGTGAAAGTCCTGTTACCTCCTTCTTGAACCACAGTTTCTACATTCACTTTTAAGAATCTAACAGATTGCTTTGGGTATAAGGGGTTTGAGAACAGGGGTTCTCTCTCCTTTTGATATGCCCTATAACATAAACCTAATACATGAACATTCATAAAGAGGTAGATGAGTTGATGAAAGAATTATTACATGTAGCTTAAATTCATGATTAATAACTGGATTTCTGTAAAATCTCATTGGCTTCTTTGCACCCTTTAATTTGTAAATTATATCCTTTTGGGGAGGGTTATATAATTAAAATTTTTATATATAGTTTTAGAAAACATAGATATTACATATGCTAATATTTTCTGGAGATGTCTTTGAGTCAAGACATTGGAACAAAATATTATATATAAAATATGATTGTTATGATAACTGTATCACACTGGTATTCAAAGATTGATTCAGAAAGCAGTATTTGCTAAAGATTTTTTTTTTGGTGGGCTCTGAATAAATCTGGGAACAAGGAAAGGATTGAAAAGATACGGATTTTTATTAAATATGTTTGAAGCAATTCAGTACCTTGGGGAAAACAACCTCAAACTTCCAAGGGCTTCTCTGCAGCTGGGAAAGTAAATTTGTAGAAAACTTTTTTCATGTTTAACTCCAAAACATGAAACCTGGCTCTATATACCACACTGATTCACGTCTTACCCAGAGGACAGATTCACATCTCTGTTGGGATGTACATGCAAGGATTTCCTGTACACCGAGATGGAATAAGCTATTGTGTTTGCTGGCAATTTCTAGTTACAGAGTAAGGAGACTGCATGTCTTTAAGGATTTAGGTTTTCATCTTTAATAAGTGTGGATTAACTCATAGTGTTTCATTACTCTGTTCTCAAAGTTCAATCATTTGCATGCCCTCTTTATAATTATTTCCATTTTTATGTACCATTATAATTTTGAACTGTGTCATTAAATCTGCTTACTTTGTAATTCAGTTAACTTAAAAGTGAACTTTTTATCACTACCATAAGTGAAAAGTAGTGCCACAGGTCATAGATGGAAAGTAATTGGAAAAATAAACGCAGGGGTAATAAAATGACGTCTTTAAATTCTAACTATGTGTTGTTGTCTGCCCAAGTCTCTGTGCTTAAGTTTGCTCTTTGTGAAATGGGAGATTCTCAAGTGTTAGAAAGGGCCAGGCGCCGTGGCTCATGCCTGTAATCCCAAAACTTTGGGAGGCTGAGGTGGGTGGATCACCTGAAGTCAGGAGTTTGAGACCAGCCTGGCCAATATGGCGAAACCCCGTGTCTGTTAAAAATACAAAAATTAGCTGGGCACAGTGGTGGTGCCTGTAATCCCAGCTATTCAGGAGGCTGAGGCAGGAGAATCACTTGAACCTGGGAGGTGGAGGTTGCAGTGAGCCGAGGTTGCACCACTGCACTCCAGCTTCAGCTTGGGACAGAGCGAGACTCCATCTCAAAAAAACAAAACAAAACAAAACAAAACAAAAAAAAAAAATAGCACCACCACAATGACCAGTTCTCCTTTATTTAATCAGAATGATTGAAAGAAATGATAAAATAAATAAGCTTATGACAATGTGATGTTATGTAATATAGTGTCACTATGTTTCAACTCATCTTGCATAAATCCCCAAAACAATTTGAGTATTCTCAAAATCCTAAGTACCGTCAGTGGTAAGGCATCCCAAGTCTTGGGAAATGCTGCTGTAAAATAAAGATTTCGACACAGAAACTGAAGCACCAATAATAGAAGTTATATAATAAATTGCTCATTTTTCTGGGATGCTAGCATCACTGGGGTGACTCGTATTCAGTTACATAGAGAAAGATAGTTACAAATGTTTATATAAGACTTAGGAGGTAGGGTTATTTATATCTAATTAACTTTAAGGTGACTTAAAAATATCTAAAATAATCTTTGTCATTTTATGCATCTATACTCCATCCCTTTTGAAAATACATATTTATATAATGTATACCTAAATATATAGAATGCATGTGATTATTAGATGACTAGCTCTTTACTAAAATATTGTTTTTATATTTTTAGGTAATTAACAATTGCTATTCTCATTTAAGTATTTTGTTGAAATATTTTGTTGGTGTTTATTCCCTTAATTTTAACAGCAATTCTAGGTGAAATTTAAACAGAATTTAATGGCTATGAGGTCCTAATAAAAATAGCAATGAGTTCAGTGAACAAGTTGTTAGATTAAAAATGTAAGTGGTTAAGGGTTAGCCTGACTCTTTAGAGTCCAATCCCAGCTCTACTATTTACTAGCCATGTAAATTTCATCAAGTTATCTAATCTTTTTGTGCTGATTTTCTCGTTGTTAAGGTCACAATAGTAATGATGATGCTTACTTCATTTGTTTTACTTATTTAAAGAGTTCATATGTATAA
This sequence comes from Piliocolobus tephrosceles, assembly GCF_002776525.5. Taxonomy (NCBI): domain Eukaryota; kingdom Metazoa; phylum Chordata; class Mammalia; order Primates; family Cercopithecidae; genus Piliocolobus; species Piliocolobus tephrosceles. Next base: position 61,873,522 of record NC_045447.1, on the reverse strand, counting down.
TGCATGGAACAATACCTGGCATGCAGTGAAAATTCAAAAACATTAGCAGATACTCCTCTTCCTCATCCTAGAGGGCCTTTTGCCATATTATGAGATGAGAAATATGAAAGCATAAAATGCCACTTACCACACTGAAACCATAATCATTGTGCTCTTACTGTCTTTAGTGAGTTTAAGTAGTGGGCAGTTTAGATTACAGAACATTCCTGATTTTGAGAATTACGGTCATGCTAATTCATATTCCAGTTTTCTTGAGGCCATTACCTAATATGAAGAGATATTATTCACAGTCAGGATGGAGGGGCGGTGAAATACTCAGCACAGAGAGCTGTCGGCAGCACTAAGCTTTACAACAGCAGCCGGGCGTAGGAACTTGGAGAGTCTTGTCTGGAGGCGGTGATTAAAAGCTTGTAAAATAAGATCTATGGAGGAAGGCTAAAGAAATTTGGATTGTTTACCCTGGAGAAGAGAAGACTTAAGGGTGATTTAATGCTGTTATTGAAGCATAAGAGGGTTCTTTTCTAGAGCCTCGTGGTAAGCTCTTCTGTAGCTCTCCTGAGATCCAAACAGGAGGGGGTGGGCTGACAGTGAGCACAGAGGATTTAGAGTAGGTAAGAAAAGCTTTCAACAGGATAATTTTTTAAAAAAAACAATTTGAAAGGGAGACTGTGGAAGTTAGGTTTCTGGGAGTTGTTAGTAATAATAGTAGCCATCTGAAGTGGTTTAGTCTGGTCCTGCCTGGAGGCGTAGTGATGGGGTGTATTGGCCAAGAAGGTACTTCCTGTTAATCAGTAAAGGGCTGGCCCACCCCGCTCTTAGAAATGGAATCTTTATTAAGATAGCAACTCTTCCCATCACTGGGAGTGTAAGTGCAGTTCGGCTTTCATATCTGTAGGTTACTCATCTCTGGATTCAACCAACCATGGATCACAAAGAGTCAAAAAGAAAACAACTAAAAGTAACGATACAACAATTAAAATAATGCAAATTAAAACAATACAGTGTATCAACTATTGACATAGAATTTACCTTGAATTAGGTATTATAAGTAATCTACAGATCATGTAATGTTTACAAGAAGGTCTGTGTAGGCCATATGCAAATACTATACCATTTTATATAAGGGACTTAAGCTTGTATGGATTTTGTTATTCCCCGGGGGCCTAGAACCATCCCCTATGGATATCAGTGAACAAATGCACCTCAAAATGGTAAACCCCACAAAGAAAACACTTCAACCCAGGATTACTAAAGAGAAACACAAACCAAGCAGAGGTTCTCAGCTGGAGCCATGACTGACTATGTGTCCCCCAGGATCCTTCTAGAAGTTTTTAATGTTGTGAATTCAGAAATTTTAATATATTTAACAAGTTTTCACTGAAAGCACTCTATGTGGCAATAACAGTGCTAAGTTCTAAGGTTATAAAGCAAGTAAGATACATCCTTTGGATTCAAGAAGCCCACATTCTGACTGCCTAAGGCAGCATGTGAAAGCACAATTACAGAGTGGTATAGAGCCGTAGCCCTTTGCTCTGGGACCTAGAAGAGGTTACCTAACTTGGCCTTGTAAGTCAGGAGAGTTCCCAGTGGAGGTGGCCCTTGAGGTAAATGTATAAAGATAAATAGGAGTTTACCAGATGGATTTTAAAACAAAACAACAGAACAGCATGTGCAAAGACGGGAAGATACAGGGAAGCATGAATGGTTACAGTAGCTAAGTGTGTGTCTAAAACAGCTCTATCATTATGTGAGTCACTGCCGACATGTAGCTATAGCTATCCGGCAGCTGAAATGTGGTGTCTGAATTAGGGTGTGCTTTAAGCATAACATATACGCCAGATCTCAAAGACTTAGTATAAAAAGTAATACGTTTCATTTTTAACTTATGACATGTTGAAATGATAATTTTAATATATCGAGTTGAAGAAAATATGTTATACAACTGATTTCACCTATTTTATTTTACTTTTTTCTAATGCAGTTGCTGGAAACATTTAAATTATATATGTGGCTCACATTTTACTCACAATAAAAAGTACATATTATGGCCGGGCGCGGTGGCTCATGCCTGTAATCCCAGCACTTTGGGAGGCCGAGAGGGGTGGATCACGGTGTCAGGATATCGAGACCATCCTGGCTAACATGGTGAAACCCCATCTCTACTAAAAAAAAAAATACAAAAAACTAGCCGGGCAAGGTGGCGGGCGCCTGTAGTCCCAGCTACTCGGGAGGCTGAGGCAGGAGAATGGCGTAAACCCAGGAGGCGGAGCTTGCAGTGAGCCGAGATTGTGTCACTGCACTCCAGCCTGGGCGACAGAGTGAGACTCCGTCTCAAAAAAAAAAAAAAAAAAAAAAAAAAAAGTACATATTACACTGCAACCTATTATATACATATGTACATACATATATATGGAAAATGCAAACACTGAAACAAAAGGTTCGCAAGTTTACTGTTACGCTTTGCAGCACACTCTGATATTGCCTATTCTATTTCATATTGTTTTAATGCTGGTTGCAACCCATTAACCTGATATCAAAGCCCACTTGTGGGTCAAATGTTATAGTTTTAAACTCATTAACATATGATCTTACTCCTAATCTGGGTTTTATTCTTCAGCTGCTGCTGAAGTGTTTATTTATTTTGACAATATTGTGATCCAATTGCATTGATCTTTAGACTCTGTCAATACATGGAGTGTGGATTGAGTGGAAGTGAGGTTATGATAGAATGAAGCCATAGTGTTGAAACTGCTATAGTAGTCCTTGAGAAAGATGAGAAGGGCTCTAAACTATGGTAATGGCATTGGTGGTGCAGAGAAAAGAATCAATTAAAAGTTGATGAAGACAAAGGGAATGCTATTTAGAACATACATTATGGGATTTGGGTGAGAGATTGGATGTGGAAGGTGGAAACATTGGAGTCTATAGTTGAATCTTTCGTTTCAGAGCTTGTCTTGGGGAGATTAGGAATTCAGGTTTCGACATATTGAGTGGAAATGTCTTTATGAGATCTAGAGTAGACCATTGAGTAAAGTCATCAGTCTTAAGCTTAGATGTGAGGCTACAGGTCTATATGAGATAACCCAGTGAGTAATTGTGGACTGAAAATAGACTAGGTAAGAGGACTGAATTCTAAGAAACACAAACATTCAAAGAACCAGAATAACGATAAAAAGGACTGGATAGGAGAGTGTGGTCTAGTGAAGCTGAGGGAGGAAAGCATGTCCAGCAGGAATGGGTAGCCAGTCCTTCCACAGAGGAGCCAGTGCTGGGAAAACCCATCTGATTTGGTTGGCATAGCTAATTGCAGGAGCTGCTTCAGAGAGGGATGGCCGGCAACTGTGGCTGGCTGGAAAATTAACAGAACGAGAACAGGGATGATAGACTCATACAGTTTTTCAAGAATTTTGGCTGGGGAGGGAATGTGAAATTGAAGAAATGAGAGAGAGAGGGAATAGGAATGTATAAGTAAATGAATGAATGGTAGAAAATGGAGGATGCAAATTTGAGGAAGTGCTTTGGACAATAATTTTTGCTTTTTATTTTACGGAGGGAAAGATTTTGGTATCCTTGTGAGCTTGAACTAAATGGCCCAGCTGTGAGGGAGAATCTGAAGATAAAAATCTTGGGAAAGGTTAAGAAAGCAAAGCCCCTTAGGAGAAGGAGTCTTATAGCCCAACCAGAAGCCATGGAATTCACTGTGGCCAAATGTAGAGTAAGGAGCGGGGTTAGACAAATAGAAGAGAGGAGGATGGGATGGTGTGGAGATGATGCAGGATGGGCTGCTGAACAGCATAGAGGGACTGCACGCTCGTCCCCACCCTGATGATCTGATACTCTGCACAACTGGTGGCATCAGATATGTGAATGTTGTTGTCCAGCAGCACTCGGCAGCCCAGGTCCAGGGGCAGAGAAGAAAGGCTGGGGTTGATTTAGGATCAGGTTCATGCCTGAACTGTAGACTCAGGGCTAGACAGGGCTAGAAGGAAAGCAAAGCAAGAAAAAGGAGGGAGGGGTCAGGGGACTAAAGATCTGAATGAGGTCAAAGATCAAGAATATTTGGAGAAAGAAACAGAAGAGAGAAGAGATTGCAGTCAGGGTTTAAGTTTTGAGATGAGCTTTCTGTGACAGAACCACTGTAGGGAACGGCGTGTACTTAAGTTGACAATAATCCCATGAAGACTACTGAGCAGGCTCTAGAACTATAATTTTTTGGTTTATTGACTGATGTTTTTGTTTCAGAAAAATTAAAGATTTGGTCACTTCAGAGCATATCTGTGGGAGTGCTTTAGAATTTGTCTGAAACACCAAAAATAAGTATGTGTGTCTGTTTGTTCCTTATGCTGTCAAGATACTTGGAACAACAGGGGTTCCTGCCTTGTGTAAAAGGATCTCCATGGTGAAGAAATAGTTAAAGTAGCCGGAGTTGAGAATTCAGTTAAAAGATTAGTAAGTGGTTATGTTATTGTTCCAAATTCTCAAATGTGAAAAATACTTTGTAAATTACTAGAATATGATAAAAATGCAAGGAATGCTAATGCACTCAGAGGGTAGGAATGATAAATCTAGTGGCAGGTACAAGTGAAGTGACATTTGCAAATGGCCCTCTGCTTTTATCCATGTACCTAGCAGAGCCCAAGTGAAGCCCAGGAAGGGAGTGTGTCATCTATAGAGATTTCTCTGTATCAGGGCGTTTCCTCAAAAGTAGGAGATAAGTGCTGAAGCATGTGCCCCTACCTCAGAGTACAGCCGGTGAAATATTTGATGCACTGTGTGTTCCAGGATGACTCAATCCGGGGAGCTTGGAAGTCAGTGCTGGAGAGATCTTGTGAAGGGTGCTGAATGATGATATTCATCAGCCGCACTTCCTATGTGTCCCTTGCTAGAACATGATCCTCAGTTTCATCTCCATTAGAGAAAAAAGACTCTGAGTTCTGTTTTAATATAGAACAAGCTTGATGGTTCCAAGCCTTTGACAGTGCCAGAAACTTCCTAAGGCTCTTAGCTATCCCTGGCAACTGTTAGAACAAGAACATTGCCATTCATATGTCCAAGCTTGCATTTTCCGGGTGGTCCAAAAGCCATGTGCCGTGGGGATCTTATTTTTGGACTGTATTTGTCATTTTTCTTGTTTTTCAGGAAATGATAGTTGCACAAGCAAAAATGGGCTGATTGAAGGCCTCTGTGAATATTTTTCGTTACTTTTGATGGCAACTGATGATTTTTAGGCTTCTTACCACTGTTATGCAAAGCATGATTTTATGTGGTGGCCTCATTGCTGGGGGTGCAGCAACAGGAATGAAACAAAGGTGGCTTTCCAGTGTGAGTCTTGACAGAGCAATCCATGCCTGGAGAATGCTACTCACCCTGCAGCACTAGATCATTTGCCTGCATCTTGTAGAGGCTCCTGAACTTACATTTGAGAAGCAAATATTGACCTAGTCTTCAAACCAACACAGCTTGCTAGTATACTATGTGAACTGTGTGTACACATACACACACTAATGTGTTTTGTATTTTTGTTTTTGTTTTTAAAGTAGAGAATGTTATTTTCTATCTCACAAATAATGTTCCTTAAACACTGTTATCGCTAGAGGTTGATCGTCAGCCTATCTCTCAGAGACAACATTGTTCAGACAGAAAAAAGAAAATCTTGAACTACTTGTATTTTTTTATCCAGGCGTTTTAGTAGGGTCCACTTCTCTTTAAAGGGCTGGTACTATTAAGCTGACAATTTTCGTTGCCCACGGAGGGCGATAAAGAATAGTGGAGTTTTCCAGTTCATGCTATGCAGAACTGATGTGTAGAATTAGTCTTAGGCTTAGATAATATCCTTTGTCTTTTCCAAAGATGAAACGATACTTTTTCTTTCTAGTAAAGATTGTATTTGTTGTCCATTTGCAGCTTAGGGGAAGCATTAAGAATTTTTATGTACTGTTGAGTTTGATGTTTGTTCCCTATTTAGGAAGTGAGACAATGAAGCTGATATTTAGATAGTTTCTCTTTGGGTAGATGAATAGTGTTGTCATCACAGTGTTATCTTCATTAATGAACAGCACTTAAGTTCATGACATTCTGAGAGGCCAGAACGGGCTCACCAGGCATGCCTGTTTTCCTTTCATGCTAATTCCAGGATTACTTGTAATTCCTGGATTAAATATATTCATTGTCAGCTCTTCAGAGCAACCCCCAAAGTGCATGACATACTACAGTTCATCACTTGAATTGTCGGCCCTGTGAGGAGAAGGCTGTGTGGAGCTGAATGATTCAGCCTGTGTGAATGCCTGATGAAGATCCACATCTGAACTGGTTTTACTGCTTTCTACTTGATCCCATGGACTTCTGTGAAGAGCTGCTTCATAAATCCATCTAGGTGATATTTATAGAATTGTTAAGAAGATATCTAAAGGGGTCACATGTATTTTTCATGTGCACTTCACACATTTGCAGAGGAGATTACATGCCACAGTGGTGTTTCCACTTGGGGGACTGGTGAGGACCTTTGGATGGGGTCCACTGTGCGTGTGCAGAAGAAACACAGCTCTGGAGAATCAGGACACAGTCTTTCTTAGTCTTTCTTGGGTGAAAATATGAACACTTTCATGTATAAGTATATCACATTATTGGCATTTAAAAGATATGCATGCAGTTTTGATAACCTTGGAACTGTACTAAGATAGAAGACAACATGGTGTATTTAAGTGAGCTGTGGCAAGGGATTAAAAATAACAGGTTCCAACTTCTGCTAAATGACAGACCTTGAGGATGTCACCCAACTTCAGAGGCCTTGGCAACGTCATTTGCCAAATGAGGTAGTATTAGTTATAACTTCAGGATCTGCTTGGGGAGTGGGACTTCTATGTCAGAATTCTCAAACCCTATTTCAAGCTAATTTGCTAAATATTGCTTCACACAGGAGGTTATCAGCCTGTTTCATGCCTTGTTGTAAAACTGATTTTTTTTTTTTTTTTGCATTGAAAAGGGAGTCTAGGAGGAAGTAGGCTTGTTTGTTATTCAGTGCATGGTCTAATTTTGGGGTTCATTTCTCATTTTTTGGAGCATCTAAGAACTCTTTACACTTTGAGCATTGGGGACATAAGATTTAAAATCATGCACCTCTGCTATGGTGCAGGTCTGAGATGCCCACCAGCTGGCCCAGGCCACATCCGCTCTAATGACAGGCAAGCTGGGCTTCCTTTTGGCTTGTAAACTACTTGCTGAGCTTCTGTGGTCGTTTTCTTTCACAAAAGTATAAATGCAATGCAGGAAGCACCATCCAGGTGTCTGTGCTGCCAAAAGATGGAGTGCATAGAATGGAGCTTCCTGTAAATAGGTGTGGAGCAGAGACACAAAGAGTATGTTGTCTGTTCTCAGGTTACCCTGGAGGAAAAGACTCATTCCACTTCGGCCCTTTTTTATTTGGCAAATTTATTCATTTTACGACACTGTATTTTCTTTACTTTTCTATTTGTTGTTGTTGTTGTTGTTATTATTGAGATGGAGTTTCATTCTTGTCACTCAGGCTGCAGTGCAATGGCATGAACTCTGCTCACTGCAATCTCTGCCTCCCAGGTTCAAGTGATTCTCCTGCCTTAGCCTCCCAAGTAGCTGGGATTACACGAACTCGCCACCATGCCCAGCTAATGTTTGTATTTTTAGTAGAGATGGTGTTACACCATGTTGGCCAGGCTGGTCTCGAACTCTTAACCTTAGGTGATCCACCTGCCTCAGCCTCCCAAAGTACTGGGATTACAAGTGTGAGCCACGGTGCCCAGCCTCACCACATTGCACTTTCCGTCACTGGAAAGGGAATGCTATCATCAGCCAGGCCGAACAAATTTATTGGAAATAAATGTACATTTCTTGTTTCTTTTCTACCTATATTCTTTATTTATTTCCTTTTTTCCTTCCTTCCTTCTTCCCTGTCTCCCTCCCTCACTGTATCCTTCTCCTTCTCTCTCTCTTTCCTACCTTGCTCACTTCCCTCTTTCCCTTCTTTTTATCTTTCCTTTATAAAACTTCTGTGAGGAGGAGGGAAAACCATTTTCCTTTGAGCCCTGATACGAATTTCTTTACTATAGTGGTAATTGAAATTTGAATCATTTCTTGCTTAGTCTAATGAGAATATTATAATAATGGTTATTAAATTTATTAAAACTTCTGTAACATAAAGAAGTATGTATGGTATACTTAAATGCATTTTTAAAACACGAAGTAAAAGTGAGGTCACAGTCAATGTCCAAAAGAGTTTTATCTGAGCAAAAAAAGCCATGATAGTTTAACATGTGTGGGAGCCACTAGGACGTTGGGATTCACTCCACCCTATCCCACCCTTCTGAAGCTGTGTAGTTTGAGGACTATGTAATAAAATGGGGTTAAGGTGTGTAGTTTGAAGTCAGTTTCAATATAAAAGTTTTATAAAAGTCAATTTCATTACTTTATAGCACACCAAAATCATTTAGTTTTGGCATATACCCTAGCTGACTGCAGTGATTTATCCAAGAAGAAAAACAGTTTCATTTCTAAAGGAAGAAAAGGCAAAAATCATAGCCAACATCAGAAAATGGATTAGGGAAAGAAAGTAACATCCTTGGCCCCAAGCCTACCCTGGGAGGGCTGTGTAACCCCAGAAGGAGGCCAAGGCTGAATTAGAGCTGACCCAGGCTTTGGGGCATTTCCAAGCGGAGTGTTGAGCTAATATAGGGAAGTTCCTGCTGTGGGCAGGCCTGTGCCTGTAAAAGGAGCTGACTGAATATTTATTGATCAAGCTGTTAATTAAATACCAAGTCCCAAAGCAGCATTCAATTTATTTGAATGCCAAAGGAAGTAGTGTAGTGTCAATACAAATAAACACTCACCTAAGTAATAGCATCTAAAACTGTTACACAATTTAAACATCACCTCAAGTTGAATCCCTGATTCAAGAATGAAGATATTAGTTTTTTTCTTTTATTAGGTTCCTGTTTGGTTTCTCTTAACAATGTGGCAATGAATAATTGTGACTTCCTCAAATCCTTCGAAACCAAGATCTATTCCTGTGGTTTAACCTTTTGTTTCTTTTCTTTGTATGGATAACTAAGCCCTAATAAAACTATTGCTCAACATGGGAAATATTGGAAATATTTTATGGAATTTAGGTCATGACCATAGTGCTGTGCTACCAGATTAATACATTCTTCTACACATATTATTGAGTTCCTTCTGTAGTCTAGGTATTGTCCTCCTTGTGAGGTGGACACAGGTAAATATCAGTGATATAGTTCTTCCATTTAAGAAACTTAAAACTTGTAGAAAAAGATCAGTGAGCAAACACATGCATGATCATAAGTGGCTATAAGTGCTGTGGCAGAAATTATGAGGGCACAGTGACAAAAATAGTGCCTGCATGGGGTGATGAGGAAAGGGGCCTCTCTAAAGAGCTGGACATTAGGAAGCTGTCTTCAGAAAGATAAAAACACAAACAAACAAACAAACAAAAAACACCTGAACGTGGTTATGAGTGCTTTGAGAGGGTTCGATTCAGAGAAAACAGAATACTTGAGGACCTCTTAGGGGAATGTACAGGCAGCTAGTGTTGGCCAGTGTGGCAATGTCGTGTGAGCAGTGAGCTGCTGTTAATGGCTGGGAGACGGGATTTTGTTGAGTACATTGAGGGATTTTGTGTATGGAGCAGGGCTGGGATATGTACATTATGGGCTGGGATATGTATATTATTGATACGTATCAGTAATGACTTACGTTTTGATAATGTGTGGAGTGTGGCTTGGCAGAAAATAGGAGGAAAAATGGGGGTATTAAGGAGGCTTTTGCCTTACGGTGAGCCATACAAGGTAGTAGAGATGACGAGAAGTGGACCAATTGAATATTCACTTGGAATTACATGCTGTTAGATGGCCACAGAAGATGAAGAAGAAGGAAGGATACAGAATGACTCCCAGGTTCCCGGTGTCTTTAAATGTTGGCAGCATTTACCGAGATGGGAAGAGTGAAAGAGAAGCAGTTTGGGAGAAGGAGGAGGAGGGTGGAGATTTATTGGTCTATTTTGGACCAGTGGAATTTCACATGCCTGTGAAATATCCAAATGTAGGGATAAAATTAGTGATAGGATATAAAAGTCTGAATTTCCCAGGAGAAATTTGGCCTGGAAATATAAATGTGGTAGTTATCACTATACAAATGGCATTTAAAGCCACACAAAGGCATGTTTCACGTGGAGAGAAACAGAGGGCAGAAAACAAAGATGCAGAGACCCAGAGGCAAGCCCTGGGCTCCTCTCCCTCATTGAGAGTTCATGGAGAAGAGGAGGAGGTTGCAAAGGAGATGAAGAACAGCCAGAAGCTCAGGTGGAAAACTGGGACACAGTAATATCATGGAAGCCAAGAAGGAAAATTGTTTTGAGCTTGAACAGGGACATGTGATATTGAGAAAATGCATATCATGATTGATAAAACGCACCTTAGATTTAACAAGATAAATTATTGGTGACCTCATTGAAAAGTTTCAAAGAAAGGAATGGTGGTTAAAGGTCATACTGGAGTAGCTGAAGAGTAAATGGGAGCTGAAGGAAAGTAGACATCAAGTAAATGCTAGTTGTATGAGAAACTGAATTGTGAACAAAATATGAGAAATGGAAGAAGCTGCAGAGTAATGTAGGGTCCAAGGAGGATTTTTTAAAAAATGCATATTTGTATGTTGATAGAATGGGTAAAAGGGAGAGACTGCTGAGCCAGGAGAAGGGGCTAATTGGAGGAAGATGAGAGGATGGAGAGGGGCTAGCCTTTTATGGAAGAGTCATCTTTGGATGTAACAGGAGAAGATGCAGCCCATTCAGGAAGTTTCATGGGTGAGAAGTCAGGGCATCCCCATCTTGGCCTTTCTGGGGTCTCAATGAAGAAAGAGATATGTTTGTCACCTAACAAGGACAGGGTGGGAAGGGATGGAGGAAGGAGAGTTGAACCGAGAGAGAGAAGATATAAAAGTCATATAGGATAACAGTGAGCAAACAAGCCTCCTACACAGATAAAAGCAGTAGCATTGCTGGGCTCTGTTGAGAGCCCATTTGGGGCTTGTGAGCATGGAGTTCAGGTGAAACCAGTTTAATCAGTACTTTTACAAGCATGACTCATGATATAGAATAAAAATAAAACAATTTTTTTTCTCCCGTTATGCCTTTTATAGTTGCACAGTGGGGAAAGTTTTCTCTCTGCCACAGATAGAAAATTCTGGAAGTTGAGGGAGGAGAATGGCATAAACCTGGGAGGCGGAGCTTGCAGTGAGCCGAGATTGTGCCACTGCACTCCAGCCTGGGCAACAGAGCGAGACTCCGTCTCAAAAAAAAAAAAATTCTGCGCTGTCCCTATGCCTCCTAGGAAATAGAGGTTCCGGAAGTTATAGGTAGCTGAGAAGCAATCTAGACTCAGAAATATGAACGTTGAGTTTCTACATTTCATCACTGTTTGTCTTCGTTCAAAAATAAGCCTTTCTTCCCCTACCTCACAGCTCCTGTGTGTCTGTTCTTAGTCAGAGTTTCACTGACTAACTTTCAGGCTCATCCTGGGTTGTGCTCAGGGAGATAGGAGAGGAAAGAGGAACAGAAGGTTTCTGCTCAACAGATACACTTGGAAAATACATATTTCTTTGGTCCTGGTGTATATTTAAAGCTGTATCACTTTCTTTTGAGTATTTTTGTGGGTTTTTCTAGACTTCGCTTCTAAGCCCCTCCAATCCTAACTCCTGGGATGTAAGCATATTCTGTTTCTCTGGCTACCACTCCCTTCTCAGCTCCTGGTTTTCCGGAAGCCCAGTCCACCCATATTCTCTCTGCAGGGAATCCATTGCCTTCCCAATTGGTTTGTACACCTACAAGCCCCTGGCCCCTCAAAAAAAGACAACTGAGCTCTTTTCAGTATGGCCCATCTCTGGCGTCAAGAAACAATCATGATGCTGCCTTTGCTCTTAGAAATTACAGAGTAGGCCGGGCACGGTGGTTCAGGCCTGTAATCCCAGCACTTTGGGAGGCTGAGGCGGGCGGATCACGAGGTCAGGAGATCGAGGCCATCCTGGCGAACACGGTGAAATCCCGTCTCTACTAAAAATACAAAAAAAGTAGCTGGGCGTGGTGGCGGGCGCCTGTAGTCCCAGCTTCTAGGGAGGCTGAGGCAGGAGAATGGCGTGAACCCAGGAGGTGGCGGAGCTTGCAGTGAGCAGCGATTGTGCCACTGCCCTCCAGCCTGGGCGACAGAGCGAGACTCCGTCTCAAAAAAAAAAAAAAAAAAAAAAAAAGAGAAAGAAATTACTGAGTAGTGGATATTCCAGGCAGTAGCCTCTCCTTGGCTCCCACATCAGAGTAGTTTATCAGCCTGTCTCTCTCAAGGTTCCCCAGGCAGAAGTCAGAACCTGTATCTCTGGAACCTCCATCCAGAGATGTGCTGTACTGAACGCTGGGTGGCCCCACAGATGCAGCCCTCACTAGGGTTGACTCAGGGGGGCACATATCCCCAGATACCCTTTCCTTTGATGGTGGATACTAGGCTCAGTGTGTAGCAGTTCTCACCCAAAAAAATCCTTCTTTTCTCAAAATGTGTTCTCAGTCTTTTACTCCCATCCTCATAAAGAAGGGTTTTTTAATGTCATCAAGTCATTTTCACTCTTTTTGAAGATTTATATTCTGGTTACCACTTCACATTGGAATTTCACTGCTGTCATGTCTTGATACCTCAAGTCGAAAGTTTCGGTTTAATATCCTTTTAACCTCTTTGTTTAATTTTTTAAAAGCAACCATTGGGCCAGGCGTGGTGGCTCACGCCTGTAATCCCAGCACTTTGGGAGGCCGAGGTGGGTGGATCACAAGGTCAGGAGATGGAGACCATCCTGGCTAACATGGTGAAACCCCATCTCTACTGAAATACAAAAAAAAATAGCTGGGCGTGGTGGCACATGCCTGTAGTCCCAGCTACTCAGGAGGCTGAGGCAGGAGAATGACGTGAACCTGGGAGGCGAAGCTTGCATTAAGCCGAGATTGCACCATTGCACTCCAGCCTGGGAGACAGAGCGAGACTCTGTCTCAAAAATAAATAAATAAAATAAATAAATAATAAAAAGCAACCATTGGCCTGAAGAGTACCATGGTGGAAAGCATTCAGATTTATGTTTTTCTGGTAAGTCTTACAGGCGCATGAGGTTGGATGTGTTCCTAAAGGGGTGATTTTATTGAGGGACTTCAGAATCCCAGCTGGACAAAAAGAAGAACTGAAGACAGGTGACAACTGGTGGATAGTGAGGAAGTGTGTGGGTTGAAGGCCACATGCTTTTGAAGAATTGTTGTGGGAGTGCTTGACCAGGTGAGCTGAACAAAAAGGAAGTGGTGGTTAGAATACATTGTGTACTGATGATGACAAGGGTCCAAGTGTTACCATAGGAGAGCCTGGCAGAGGCAGAATGGAGGAAGAGGTAATGGGAGGTCAAGCAGTGAGAAGCCAAAGTGACGGATAGCTCATCTTCTGTGCAAATGCAGATTAAGCTGGAAATAGATGGGAGAAGTGAACCAGAAGCAAAAATCCTCAGTGAACAAAGAGTAGTGATCACAAAGTTAGTAGAAACACCAAAGACATATAAGGTAGAGATATAAGATAAGGTATTTGGAGGGTATCAGACTCAGAGGAGCAGTGGTTTTTGTAAGACTGAGGCAGAAGGATGGTACATAAGTGGAGACGGTGAGCTAGGAGGACACCTACAAGATGCCTCTGAACAAAATCTTAAGATAGCATTGTGCATTAGGAATTGTGATTCTATCTCCTTTTCTTAGAATGGATACCAGAGAAACACAATACCAGAGAAAAAGGTACACTGTGCTAGAAAGGGTATGGACAGCAGCCAGGAAACCAGATGATTACATACTATGTTGTCTCTACAAAAGACTGGCTCTGCGTTATGAGATAAGTCACTTAACTCTGAATACCAAAACCCTACCTTGAAAGAGCAGCTTATAAGGCGTGTTTATGATTAAGTCAAGCTATTATTTTATGAGACAAACCCACTATGTGTTAGACATTATTTTTTCCATTTTCCATTTAAAACACCAATTAAGGCCTAGAGGCACTAACTGATTTGCCTAAGTAGTATTAGACTTGGATGTAGATTTTCTGGTTCTAAGTCATTTCTACTTAATAGTCATTCTGTCATCCTTCATTCTAGATACAAAAGTGCCCATTTGGACTCATAAAACATACTTTTAGAAAAAAAGCTCTCTTATTATTTTAATGTTAGTCCCAAAATTATTTATAACTGTAATTCTAACATATTTATTAATATTTTATGCATTTGTGAGTCAACTTTTAAAATATCAGTGATTTATCTGGTGATATAATGCCGACATTGAAACTAAAAACATTTCTAGTTGTACCTTATGTATAAAGATGACTTGGTATCTTGAACTGATCATTCTTCTGGAAAAAAAGAAAACAACATTGCCCAGCTTGTTAATATTTTTGGCAGTTTGTAGCTTTGAGTGGGGGTGGAGTTTGATAAGTCTAGTCTATCAGAATTAGTAAGTGGCAGTTACTGTCTCACAGGGGAAAACTGCTCTTTTAGTTCTGAAGATTGTAGAGAAGATACCATCAAGTGTAGTGCATATGGCTGCGTGTCCCCAAATATAATATTCAAAGTAATTGTTTTACATGTAGTAATACTTTATGGTGAATGAGTATCTTTTTTTCAAGCTTGTAACACAAATAATTCTTTTTCATTGTTTTTTTCTGCCTTATATTACTCTCACTTTATAAACATTCCCAATCTTTAAGAACAGTTAACTATCCTACAGCTGACCTTACATACAAGAGTACTCTGTAGTCCTATTAAACATTTAACAAGTCTTCATGAAAATTGTATGCAGGTGGATCAGGGCAATACTTTAAAATCACTCAAGCTGAATGACACATGTTTGCAGATTTCCATGGGCCCAGTGCATGTTGCTTGGCCAAGCTCATCTTTTTAAAGAAACTAAAATCAGGAACGTAGTTTTTAAAATTAGAAAACGACTTGCTTTCTCATTTTGTTTGTACCTCTCCCAAACCAAGGAACAAAAATTGAATCCTTTGTTTTTGTCTATTTGTATTTTGATTATCATTATAATTAATAGTTTAGACTTTAAAGATTATGATACAAGAATATGTAAGCATATCTGCATTGTTTTAAACAATTGTTTTAGGACAATGAAGAAAAGCTATGTAACTGTGAAAATACTAGAGTATGCTTGTCCTGGATAAACTCAGGTAAACATTTTATATGTACTTATGATGTGAGAACAAGGTTAAGATTGATGAAGAGTCTTTGTTATATTGATAATGGCTCTGAACTGGTGGCTTAATATATTTTAAACTGCTTTCATTTGCTTAGGATAGGAATCACTCATTTGGAATATTTTCCAGTGAAGTAATTTTTTTACACAAACCAAAATGCAAATAAATTCATTTTCAACTATAGTTATCTTTAATGTTGAAAATTGTATTCACATTTTTTCGGACAGCAGGTTTATATAAAGGCAGAACAATAGCTTTATTTTGTCAAATAACATATAGAGGATAAGAAGTATGAAACTAAATATGTGCCCATATTAAGTTTTGAAGTAGTAGAAAATGTAAACTACAGTGGACATTTGCATCTGATTATCTCCACTGACCTAGATAGATTAAACCACCATTTTTAGCCTTTTTTTTTTTTTTGAGATAGAGTTTCACTCTTGTTCCTCAGGTTGGAGTACAATGACACGATCTCAGCTCACTGCAACCTCTGCCTCCTGGGTTCAAGTGATTCTTCTGCCTCAGCCTCCCGAGTAGCTGGGATTACAGGTGCCAACGAGGACACCCAGCTAGTTTGTGTAGTTTTTAGTAAAGACAGGGTTTCACCATGTTGGCAGGTTAGTTATGACATTTTCAGCTTCTTAAGGACACCTTGAGACACATCCTATGTGAGCCTCCTTCACTCGCCTGCTCTTCAAGCCTCCCCAGACCAGATGACCCCAACGCTGTCCATGAATCCCTGTACTACCAACCTCTTTCTGGATGGTCTCCTGCCATAGGCTCAAGCAAACGTTGGGCTGATTCCTCTGTCCCTCTGCTCACTGTTGTAAAGGAGCCTGCAGGAGAAAGAGAACCTGAGAAAGGGAAGAGGCACAGGTAAGAAAGAATAAGTAGAGAGTTTAAGGGACTAAGAAAAACTGTCTGGCCTCCAGTACCTAAAAATCCTCAAGTAGCTAATATAACATGAGAACATTATGAGAAGCAGAGTAGGAAAACCCATAATTAGAAGTCAAAACGAATGTAACAAATTATAAATAAAGGTAATATGTCACAACCAGTACTGCCAGGAAGCTGCATTCTGATACATCAATTACTTTGCAAAATATTATTAGATAAGGATTGAATAAGTGGAAAAATTAAAAGTGCATCTTTATTACAACAGCATTATAGACAAACATGTGGAACATAAGACTTGAGACAAAAAGACTTTATTTTGAGGATGTGGGGCAAGACATGAAACTGTGTCTTTAAGTTTAGCTACTATTGAAGGCAATATTTGAGGTTTTTAGGGCCATTGAAACAGCGATAGGCTGGGAGACCTACTAGTGTTGGAAAGATGGTGGTAAGCATAGGTGCAGACACTTTAAAAGCAGGTTTGTCTTGTATGATAAGTTCAGTTCTCAAGGTTAGAGTTCTGTAACATTGAAATAATATATGGAGATATTCATCTAAAATTGGCTAAAGTCATTGAAGTTATCATGATAGGAAATCTTTTAGTGCCAATGAGACTAGGCTTTTTTGAATAAAAATGCCCACATGATTGACTGTGGCATACATCACCCAAGAAAAATGTATGTCTGTTTTTAATGTTGATATTTAGCCTTTGGCTTGGTTCAAATGCTGTAGGTAATTTCAGGCTTAAACCTTTGATTGTGTAAAGCTCTGAAAATCTCAGAGCACTTAAGAGTTATATGAAAGACAGACTTGCAGTCATCTGGAATTCCAATTCTAAACATGGTGCAACTGGGGCTCTTTATGAGGAACAATTTGCTGTTTTCTGCCTGCTATTCAGAGTTGTGTGGACAACCTCGTCCATAAGACATACAGCTTAAATAATGTTTCTGGATATTCTGTATAACTTGTAAATGTTATTCCTGATATTAAAGTTAGCTTATGCCACCCTCCACAATACAACATTCTTGCTCTAGCGCTACACATTATTTACTCCTCTTTTTAAGGGCTTACTACCTTAGAAAAGCCTTTGCCCCAGTTCTCGTTTCCATAGACCTAGACCAATACGGTCGATGGTCTTCATTCTCTGTACTCTGGGTGAGAGTGAGTAAAGATGAAATAAAGCTTCCTGAAAACTGACAGAGGCCAATTAAGATATTCACCAAGGAAAAATATTTACTGATTTTTAAGAAGGAGATGACTTCCCTCCTCCACTTCCCATTGTAGACAAGTTTCCCTACCTCCCAAACAAATTCCTTGCCACGTGAGCATCAATTTTTTGCCTTAGCTAAATCCCAAGACTCTAATCTTGGACAACTGCTTTCCATACAGATTAGGTGAGTGTGGTCTGTTCTTTATGTAAAATCAAATTAAGAGGTGGCGATGAGGCTGGGTGGGGTTGCTCACACCTGTAATCCCAGCACTTTGGGAGGCCAAGGCAGGTGGATCACCTGAGGTCAGGAGTTTGAGACCAGCCTGGTCAACATGGTGAAACCCCATCTCTACTAAAAATACAAAAATTAGCTGGGTGTGGTGGTGTGCACCTGTAATCCCAGCTACTCAGGAGGCTGAGACAGGAGAATCACTTGAACCCAGGAGGCGGAGGTTGCAGTGAGTCGAGATTGCACCACTGCATTCCAGCCTGGGCAACAGAGCAAAACTCCATATCGGAAAAAAAAAAAAAAAGTGGTGGTGATGGAATTCTCTTAGCTTTTCATTAATGTTCAATTCATAGTCACCTCTGATGCTATGAAGAAAACGGATTACACCATACCGCTCAAACTCCCTCCCTCCCTTTCTGCTTCCTTTCCTTGCTCTCTCCCTCTCCCTCTCCCTCTCTCCCACCCTCCCATTGCTTTCCTTTCATCCATCCAAGTGCTAAACACATTCTAGGTGCTGGAGACATGAAAGTGAGTAAAATAGACAGAAATCCTTACAATCATGCAACTTAACGTTATAATCAGGTGAAGCAGAAATATGCACAAGTGAAATGTATATCTTGTCAAGTGCTGCTAAGCATTAGGGATGAAAATAAAGCTTGCAAAGGGGGAAGGAAGAAAGGGAGAAGAGGGCTGCAGTTTTAAATACGGGAGTTAGGTAAGATTCTACTGATAATCTGACATTTGAGCAAACCATGTGGGTATCTGGAGGTAGAGTGAAGCTGAGGGGACAGCAAGTGCTACCATGCTGAGCTGGGAGCATGCTGATGTGTTCAACAGAGAGCAAGGAGCTGATGAGACTGGAGTGGACTGAACACGGAAATTAATAGGCAGTGTGTAGAGAGAGGATCAGATTATATAGGACCTCATAGACTGTTTTTTTCTGTGATTCAGGTGGGTACCTCCTGGGAGCAACAGAGGAACTAATGCCCATATTGCCTGGGTTTGGATCCCAGCTTTGCCACTTACCAGCAGCTGTGTGATTTTGGGCACAATAATTAACCTTACTGGTCCTCTGTTGCCTCCTCTTTGAAGAAAGTAATAGTATCTTCTTCATAGACCTCAGGATGAAATGGCATAATATAAGCAAAGCACTTTGGACATTGATACATACTAATTATATAGTATATATTGTGTAACATATATACACAAATACATACTGTGTGTGGGTGTATATACATAGCAGGTTATATACACACACACACCCCCCCCACACACACACAGAGTAGCTGGTTGGCACTTGGAAGGCTCACTCTGGCTGCTGTTTAGAGAAGTGACTGTAGCAGAAGCAAGGATAGGAGCTATTTATCTAATGTAGCCAAGAGATGACAGTGGCTCAGGCCGGGACAGTAGCAGCAGAGATGGTAAGAAACGGTCAGATTATGAGATAATATCTTGAAAGTCAAATCAATGAACACAGATTGCATATGAGGTGTAAGAATAAAGGAAGACTGCAGGCTTTTTGCCCTCAGCAGCTAGTGGGCTGGCATTGACATTTACCAAAGGAAGGAAGAATATGAGAGATGTAATTTTTTGAGGGAAATCAGAAATCCAGATTTTAGACACATTAAGTTTGAAGTGCCTGTTGGTCATTTACATTAATTTGACTCTGCATCTTTGTTACAGAGTGAAGTAGGCACAAGATAGTCCAGACTGAAGGAAGAACAGACCTTCCAGAGACAGGGACCACCAAATAGAGGAGGGAGGAAGCCTTCAAGCATTTGCCAGTTGTGTTGCAGGAATAGGAGACTAACCTTAAATAAAACAGAGTGACCAGTGATTTGAATTCCATTGCCTGTGCTTGGTACAAATAAGTTAGTGAGTTAAAAAAAAAAAAAGCAAAATAAACAGCCAAAATCAATTTCTTTAAGAGCCATCATATAATCCTAAATCTGCTTAAAAGTTAGATCAAAATCTCCCTAATGTTGCCTCTCAGAATTCCACGACTATGATAATTACATTCTTTCACCTACTGATTTATTGCCATAAAAATAGAACAGATATTATTAAGCAGTAAGATAAGAACCTGTAGTGTACACTCTGATACAATCACATATTAAATACTATCTTCAGTGATCGGTAACTGGGTTGCTTTGGCTAGCTGATTTATGTGTACTTTCAAAAGCGTATAAGTGATTTTGTACAAGG
Source organism: Piliocolobus tephrosceles (assembly GCF_002776525.5). Taxonomy (NCBI): domain Eukaryota; kingdom Metazoa; phylum Chordata; class Mammalia; order Primates; family Cercopithecidae; genus Piliocolobus; species Piliocolobus tephrosceles. Next base: position 61,853,688 of record NC_045447.1, on the reverse strand, counting down.
ATGGTTTATAATTGACTAAAATGATGCTTATGACAATTTCTGTAAAAAGTTGAGCAATGGCCCTTAATGAGGGATGACTAAGTCATGTTTCAATTTTTCATAGTATTAGCTTGATAGTTTTTGATTTCAAGTGCTTTGTAAACAGTGAATATTTCTTTTTAAAAAATGCTTTCCATATTCAGAACTTAAGATTTTGATGACTTATGATTGCTGATTGCTTGAAACTTTAAGAGAACTCAAACAATAACCTATTATATAACTCTGTAATCAACTCTGTTTTTGTAAAGTCATCTCCCAATCAACATTCTCATGAGGCTGAGTTAATTTTGTTATTATATGTTTAATTCTTGCTTTGCTTGACTTGGGTTAGATAGCCACCGTGTTGTATTAACTTTATTTTTGTGCTTTCATTTTTCTCATTTATCACACACTGTAGTTAATTTCAGTCATAACCTTTTCTTTACTCCCTCCCTAAATACTTTTAAAAATGTTTTCAGCCAGAAGTTTTTCATGTTTACTTTCATCTCAAAGAGCCATCTTCTGGAAAATTTAAACAAAATATATTTAGCAATGAGCGTATTTTATGGAGGAAAACAAACTGTTCATTTTTAAAGCAATTAAGTTTGTACAATAATTGACAAACTATAGTTTGTAAATATCCATGTATTTAGCTAGTTTTCAATGAGGAATTCTCCTAGGTCACTTAAAGTGAGATAATATGAAAGTGGTTAAGTTCTACAAATTGGCCTAAGTTCTCATAATTTTTATTTTTTTACAGATAAATCTCTTCATAAAATATACTTTCTTATTAATAGATCTAGAGCCATGTGACTATGTAATTTTGGATTTGCATTTTATAACAGAAAACTTAAAGTTTTCTATTAGTAGACATGTTTGAGTTTAGGATATAGAAAGTTATTATCATAATTTAACAGTGGTTATTTTGGAATAGGTGAAATAATGGATATTTAAGTACTTTTTGATAATATTTTATGATTTTTCTGTAAAAAAGTAGAAAATGTCTCTTTTAAGTAGAAGAAACTAAGCAATTTGTATCAGCATTGTATTGCAACTACTAAGGTTCTTGGTCTTTTGCAATTAAAAGTTGCAGAACATACAAATAGTATTGGTCACTTATCTATCGTTTGGATGAAATAGAAGGCAGTTGCCTATCTCAGGAATTTCAATAAGCAGCAATTTGTCCACACCTGATATCTTTGGGCCCTTTAACTTATATTAAACAATCAGCCCTGGAGGTACCATACTTCATGATCTCAAGATATATTACAAAGCTATAGTAATTAAAACTCTACGTACTTGCATAAAGACAGACATATAGACCAATGGAACAGAATAGAGAGCCTAGAAATACACACATACAGGGTCAACTGATCTTTGATAATAGTGCCAAAAACACACAATGGGGAAAGGATAGTCTCTTCAACAAATGGCATTGGAAAAAGTGGATATTTATAAACAAAAAAAAAAAAAAAGAAATTGTATCCCTATCTTCATATATAAAAATCAACTTTAAATCGATTAAATACTTAAATATAAGACTGGAAACTGAAAAATTTGTAGAAGAAAACATAAGGGAAAGTCTTCATAACATTAGTTTTGGCAGTGACTTCATGGACAAGATACTAAATGCATAGGCAGCAAAAAGAAAATTAGACAAGTCACACCACATCACACTGAAGAGCTTTTACACAGCAAAGGAAACAATCAACATGGAGAAAATGCAACTTAAGGAATGGTAGAAAACATGTACACAAATTATATATTTGATAAGGAGTTAAACTTCTACAACTCAATAGCAAAGAGACTAATAACCCAATTAAAAATAAGATAGGAACTTGAATAGACATTTCTTCAAAGAATACGTACAAATGATCAACATGTATATGAAAAGATGCTCAATATCAGTAATCATCAGGGAAATGCAGATGAACACTACAATCCACGATGAGATAGGACCTCATACCTATTTAGGATGACTGTTATAAAAATGAAAGACAACAATGTTGGTAAGTTTGTGGAGAAATTGGAACCTTCGTACAATGTTGATAGGAATGTAAAATGGAGCAGCCACTGTGCAAAACAGAAAGGTGGTTCCTCAAAAAATTACACATAGAACTCCCGTATGATCTAACAATCCTACTTCTGGGTATTTATCTGAAAGATTTGAAATCAGGAGCTCAAGGAGACGTTAGTATCCCCATGTTCACTGCAGGATTAGTTATAATAGACAAGATGTGGAAACAACCTAAATGTCTATCAACAGATGAATGGGTAAACAAAATGTGGTGTATATACACAGTGGGATATTATTCATTCTTTATAAGGAAGAAAATGAACCCAGGAGGCAGAGGTTGCCCAGGCTCACTAGCCAAGATCACGCCATTGCAGTCTAGCCTGGGTGACAGAAGTGAAACTCTGTCTCAAAAAACAAAACAAAACAAAACAAAACAAAAAATTTGTGACTCTGCCAGGTTTTGGTATCAGGATGATGCTGGCCTCATAAATGATAGTCTGGATAAAGAAAAGTGGCACATATACACCATGGAATACTATGCAGCCATAAAAAAGGATGAGCTTATGTCCTTTGCAGAGACATGGATGAAGCTGGAAACCATCGTTCTCAGCAAAATAACAAAAGAACAGAAAACCAAACACTGCATATTCTCACTCATAAGTGGGAGTTGAACAATGAGAACACATGGACACAGGGAGGGGAACATCACATACTGGGGCCTGTTGTGGGGTAGGGAGCTAGGGGAGGGATAGCATTAGGAGTAATACTTAATGTAGATGATGGGTTGATGGGTGCAGCAAACCACCATGGCATATGTATACACATGTAACAAACCTGAATGTTCTGCACATGTATCCCAGAACTTAAAGTATAATAAAAAAAGAAAAAATATGAATGAACCTTGAGAACATTATGCTATGAAATAAACCAGTCACAGAATGACAAATATGGCATGATTCCACTTGTAAAATAGTCAAACTCATAGAAGCAGAGAGTATAATGGTGGTTTCAGGGAGGGGAAATTGGGAATTGCTTATTAAGAGAATATATTTTCAGTCACGCAAGGTGATAAGCTCTGAAGATCTGTTGTATAACATCCTGCCTATAGTTAATATTGAGAGGTGCACTTAAAAATACGTTAAAAGGGTAGATCTGTTAAAAGAGTAGAGCTCAGGTTAGACTGTTCTTACTATAATTTAGGTTAAGGTTGGTAATTATAATTTATATTAAATTTGGTAAAATACAGTGAAGAAGTTGTTACAGTGTTTTACCATTGTTAGCACTTTCATTTTCAGTTTAAATGCTTGATCATTAAAAATTACTTGTTAACACACCCATAGGGTGTCTATTATAAAAAGGAAAAAGAAAATAAGTATTGGCAAGAATGTGAAGAAATTGCTGGTAGGAATGTAAAAGATTGCAGCTCTATTGCAAAAAAAAAGTATGCCACTTCCTCAAAAAATTAAATATAGAACCACCATGTGATTCAGGATTCTACTCCTAGGTATAAACACAAAACAATTGAAAGCAGGGACTCAAATAGATATTTATAAATGAATGTTCATAGCAACATTATTCACAATAGCCAAAACATGAAAGCATCTCATGTCCACTGATAGACCAATGAATAAACAAAATAGGGTATATACACTCAATAGACTATTATTCAGCCTTAAAAAGGAAATTCTGACTCATGCTGCAACATGGATGAAGCTTGAAGACATTATGCTAAGTTAAATAATTCAGTCACCGAAGGATAAATACTGGATGTTTCCGTTTATATGAGGTACCCAAAGTAGTAAAATTCGGAGACAGAAAATAGAGTGGCAGTTGCCAGAGGCTTGGAGGAGATGGGAAATAGAGAGTTAGCATTTAATAGGTATAGAGTTTCAATTGGGGAATATGAAAAAGTTCTGGAGCTGCATGGTGGCAATGGTTACAACAGTATGAATATACTTAATACTAGAGAACTGTACACTTAAAAATGCTTTAAAATGGTAAATTATATGTATCTTTAAACACAATAAAAATAACCTGTAAAATTATTCCTATTCCTGCTTGACATTTAAGACCCTTTCCAGCTTTATCTCTGCCTTCTATCCTTCCTCCCCCTGGGGTTTTTCTTCCTGTTTTCTGATAGTTTTCTTGTTCCTCATAACCACATGACCCGTCTTATTCTGGGCTGTGTACACTTGGAACGCCCTTCATGTAGCTTCTCTCTCACTTGCTTTTCCAGGTTCTCCTCAATGGCACCTTCTCCATTAAGTTTTCTCTCCAACTTGAAAGAATCTTTAGTTAAATAAGTAGCATGTGTGTGTGTGTCTGTGTGTGTGTGTGTACCTAACATCTAACCAGCCAATTATTGGATATAAATTGGTTGTCAACCATTAGCCCCACGGTACTGTTTTTTGTTTGTTTTTTGTTCTTGATATCACTGACAAAATTTTTCACTTTAAGCAAAGTTGCTTATATAAAGTTTATATGGTGTCTTATTTTTGATTATATTATATCTTATTTACATGATGTCTCTTCTTTGTTAGTGTTATTTTTTGGAAAAGGTCTTGCTGAAGTGTCATGATAACAAATTATTCATATTTTATAAAAAAAGGAACATCAAGGAGGCAAGTCTTTGAATTAATAAACCTATATAGAGCCTTGGATTTCACCCTGGCCTCTGACTATGCCCTTCTGAGATCTCTGAATGTGCCATTTAGTTTCCCTCATCTTGGGGTTTTCTCTCTGTAAGTCAGGACCTTCCTTGTACTATGGAGAATAAGCTGTAGCATCATCACACAGTGTCTAAGACACTAAGACATTAGAGTCAGTGACATTTGGGTCCTGATGCCAGTTTTTACATTTAGCTGTGGATCCTTATCCATGTCACTTCATTTTTTTTTGGATTCTTAGTTTTCTCACACGAAAATGGGGATAGCCATCACAGTGAACCTATAGAGCAATGTGGCTATGGGTAATTGATGAACACAGTGTGCTATAAAAAAGTAAAGGAGCATTATAATTATTATAGCACAGTCCCATCCATCTAGTAGCAAGAGAGTCCTTGTGCCTAAAATGATGAATAAGAAAACAGAGCAACACGGGCATTGTGAGGGAGTGAGTGGTATGATCAGTGAATGCTAGAGAGGCTGCAAGGAAATCACAAAGGTCCAAAACAAGCTTTTAATTTTAAGGAATCTCATGAACTTCTCTCTTGATTACACTCTTTGGGAATGGTCTGTGTCAGTTTCTATTTCTAATTTGATATTTCATCTGATATTTTTGGTCATCTGTAGATATATCTGGGATACTACATCCCCAAGCAGCTTGGGATTACCTGAAAACATAATCATTCAAAAAATGTTTGCTTGGCATTGTCTATACTTGGGGCTTGGCCCTGGGGAAAATGAAATGAATAAGACATTGACTTTAGGTCATGGATCTCTCCAGACAGTTGGGGAAGACAGACACACAAAAAGACAATTGTAGCTCAGCATCACAAAAGCTATAAGGTACCCAAGACCATCAGAGCACAGGAGAGATAGAGATTATCTCTCTGGGAATGTGAGGAAGGCTTCACAAAGGAAGTGACATTTTTATTGGGTCATAAAGGATAAGTAGAAAGTATCAGGCAGAGAAAATGACTTCAGCAATATAGTTGAATGAGGGAAATGTGTGTACACATATACATGTATTTGCTTCAAAGTCAAACATGAATTATTTTGGGGATTATCTTCTGTCTTTGGTCCATACCCCTGCTTCTTTTTTTCTTGATGTGGATAATTGAGAAATGACTCCAATGATATAGGAATAAGCTCTTGTGCCTGGCGTTTGCAGTTTGGATTTTCTCAGTCTTTCCCCAATACTTGTGGTCCGAAAGCTCCTAGTAGAGAATTTTTCATTTGCTCCAGAATCCCCCAGTTTCACCTCCCACAAAGATAGTCTGGTCAGGATACTTTGGGGCCACCAACATAATAAAAAGTTGCCAAAATAAATGTTTTCCATCAAGACTTCACACTTGCACTTAATGAAATAGACATTTTTCAAACTGTTTCTTTAGAGCTAAGTTTTTCTTTAAGATTTGTAATGAAAATATTTCATGACCTGTTGACATATTCATATGGTGATTTTCAAAAGGCAGATTTCATTTACAAAATGGACTTGGCAAAAAAGTAGGAATATCTGGGAAGTTGAACAAGGCTGTTGACAGGGAAAATTGGGGCTGAATCATGACTGACATTGTTTTGCAGCTGTGCCATTTTTAACGAGTGACCAATGGGATGGGGTTTATGGAGGCCTCATGGTAATAATGCTGAGATTGGCAGTTAATGGCCATTCATAGTGGAACTGCATAGGTAGCAGCTGACAAGTACAGAAAATAAGTTCCTGTAATGGATTTTTTTTTTCTGCAAATGCCAGGGAAGTGATAGAAGAAATACTATTTGGAAGAGAGATAGTAAAGAAAAAAAAAAATCTGCAGTATTTTTCAAAGGAACAGATTAAGAAATCAGAATTTTTTCTTTGAATTCTTAGCCCTATATTTTCTTTATCCTTCGTTATCTCATTCAGTTAGCTCTTTGGCTAGTTGACTAACAGATATGTAATTTAAGTTTTTTAAATGCAGACAGTTTAGAATAGAATATATATGCTGTGTATTCCCCCCACTCTGTGGTTGAAAATTAACAAGGAGTGTTCAAATTCAGATGGCATAAGGCCTCATTGGAAATAGTCCTCAAAATTCATTCATTTCAACTATTCTTTTAGGTTTATGAAATTTATACTAGGACTATCCTCATTTTCCTAAGCTTCTATTCCTCATATCAGTAAGCTAAGAGGTTATTAAGAAAAATATAAATATTGTTACTTAGAGTTACATAATAACAAATATAACTATAAAAATCTAGTAAAATTCTTTAGGAACAGACTCTCCTAAAGTTTTTAGCCATCCCTGGGAAGGATGTTTCAAAAAGATATGGCCAAGAGCATGGTATTTGAGCTTTGGTCTTGGAAGAGAAAGAAATCACTTTTCACTGAGGAAGAGATCACACAAAGCTTCTTGAAAAGCTGGTGTTTGAACCAAGCTTTAGAGAGGGGAAGTGGGGCTGGATGAGGGCAGGGCTCCCTAGTGAGAGAAGATCATTGTGCAATGGGGCAACTAACTCTAAGAGGAGAGGAAATGAGGTAGGTCATTGTTAAGTCAAGCCTGGTCGTTGGAAAGTAAGGAGCTCCCAGGCAGAATTCTAGGTTTGGGAGTTGATGCATCCTTTCATTTTGTCAGACACTAGGACACTAATGAGAGAGTAGTTTTGGTTGGGTAATGTACCCGGAGTAGATTTCAGAGGCTAGAAACTGGAGGTGAGAAAACCTATAAGTAATAGCTACCATTATTGGTTGCCTGTTAAATGCCACTCACCATGATGTAAAATTTTAATGTATTATTTCAAACCCTTTCAAGAATTTACCTCCATTTTACAGATGAAGAGACTAAGACCCAGGGAGAAATGAATAAGACATTGACTTTAGGTCATGGATCTCTCAAGACAGTTGAGGAAGACAGACACATAAAAAGACAATTGTAGCTCAACAAAACAAAAGCTATAAGGTACCCAAGACCATCAGAGCACAGGAGAGATAGAGATTATCTCTCTGGGAATGTGATAACCTCCTTTCTGTGCCTACTCTGTGTCTGGTCAGCGACAGGCTAAAACTAGTTGGCTTTATCTGCCTCTATCTCTACGCCCTGATTACACACCATATATACTGCCACTATGTAAACTTCTCAGTTATGTGTGTAGTATTACAGTTCTTTGTCCTCTTCCTTCCTCCTTCCCCCATACACTCTTCAGTTATGCATTTTAGATCTGTTATCCGTTGTGTGTACAGGACATTTTATGTATGGCATCTATGAGCCACTGTGCCTGGCCCTCTGGTTTTCTTGAAGATGACTCTACCTCGTTTCATCAGGTTCAGCCAAATGCCACCTAAATCTAAGCATAATCAGTGGTTTTGTCTTCTAAGTACTTTCTAATTGCAACCTCCGCCTCCTGGGTTCCAGCGATTCTTCTGCCTCAGCCTCCCAAGTAGCTGGGACTACAGGTGTGTGCCACCATGCCCTGCTAATTTTTTTTTTTTGTATTTTTAGTAGACACAGTGCTTTGCCATGTTAGCCAGGATGGTCTTGATCTCCTGACCTCGTGATCTGCCCACCTCAGCCTCCTAAAGTACTGGGAATACAAGTGTGAGCCACCGCTCACATAATCAGGGTTCCCTCTCAAAAATATAAAGACTAGAATTAGAATGTTCAGTCATATCTTTTACCTGCCTTCCTCCTTCCTGTCCCTCTATGTAGGTCACGTGTTTAGTGTTTAGATGTAGACCTTTGATGCTAAATGGGTGGTTCATAGATGCAGCTTAGAGTGACACCTGGGAGCTAGTTGCAAATGCAGATTCTCAGACTCCACCTGAGACCTTCTGAATCATAATCTATCTTTTAACAAGATGCCCAGGGGAAGTCATCATCTTACACACATGCTCTGATGAAAACGCTGCATCAGAATAGGGCTCACAGCCAATAGATCACACACAAGTACCTACATGCAGAGATTTAAACTAATGGATTTAAATATATTTTGATGGTTTTCAATCCATTTTAATTATCACAGTGTTGAAAGTTCACATTGGCCAGGGAGCAACTCATCAATTTGACATGCTCTCAGTAGTCCTGATAAGTTTCTTTTTCTTTTTTTTTTTTTGGAGAGGGAATCTCTCTCTGCCACCCAGGCCGATCTCAGCTCACTGCAACCTCCACCTTCCAGGTTCAAGCCATTCTCCTGCCTCAGCTTCCCAAGCAGCTGGGATTACAGGCATATGCCATCAAGCCCGGATAATTTTTGTATTTTTAGTAGAGACGGGGTTTCGCCATGTTGGCCAGGCTGATCTCAAACTCCTAACCTCAGGTGATCCACCCGCCTCAGCCTCCCAAAGTGCTGGGATTACAGGTGTGAGCCACTGTGGCGGCTATTTCTGAGTGGCAGGTAAGTTTCTTAGTGCTGGTCTGACAACATATTTCAGTCTCATCTTGCATAATTCTTGCCCCAGTTCTGGAATCAGACATTTAAGAAGCCCTGGTTTCTTTTAGTGGGAAATGGTATTTTAAGATCCAAATCTGAGAGTTAGTAATGCCTACTGCTACTGGGTTGGTCATTGTTTCTAAGCCTCCTGAATGGGGAATATGAGTTCATTTTGTTATTTTTGATTCATATTCAGGACTATGGACCTTTTTATTTGGTCTTGTCTGTATCGTAACTCTTTCCTTCCTTTCTTGTTGTCAGGAGCATAGGGGATAATTGCATCAGACTTTCCACAGTCAGTTAATTACATTCTTTCTTATCCTTTAGTATACAACAACAGTGTCAGTAACAATACTATTACTACCACTCCAATATGACAGTATCATGTAAGTAATATGGCATGTACTACTTTTTTGGTCAGCTGCTCTTACTCAGCGTATTTTTTTAATCATGTAGAATTAAAATGTTGCATATATAATGTGCATATTCAGTGAACGATAATGACAATGACTAAGTACATAGTAATTACCATATTCCCTTCTTTATCTCACTCTTAGTTCTATCAATAAATGTATATTTAATGCTTACTGGCAATTTTTATTTCAACATTTCTTTAGACCAGCATTATCTAATGGAACTTTCTGCAGCGATGGAAATGTTCTATAACTATGCTGTTCAATATAGTAGCCACTGACCCATAGGGTGGCTCTTGGTACCAGTCTGTGGCCAGAGTGGGGGATGGGCATGGTGGAGATTCCTGCCGTATTGGATAGTGCACTTCAGATGTTTTGGTTATGTGAAGCATGTTCTCTATCACATTTTTCAGAATGGGCTCATGGGATCAATAGTTCCTAATGCTTTTTAAAAATCATCTTTTTCTGAAGTATACTTTATTTAAAATGCAAACATTAAGAATTCACTTTTGTAGGTTTTGACAAATATATATATTGCATCATCACCATCCAAATCATGAGTAGATGTTTTATGACACCCTAGAAACTTCTCAAGTGCTCCTTCAATTCCTCATTTCCTCTTCCCCAAATAACCATTGATAAGATTTCTGCCACTATAGATTAGTTTTAACAGCTCTAGAACACATATAAATAATATGGTATGTACTACTTTTTTGGTCATCTTTTCTTAGTGTGCTTTTAGATCAACTTTGTTGAGGTATAATGTATATATCATAAAAGGCATCCATTTTAAGTATGCTTTTGGATGAGATTTGTTAAATGTATTCATCTTTGTATCAGATATACTGTCAAGATACTTGACAGTTCCATCATCAAAATATAGTCCCTTATCCACCTTCTTAGTCAGTTACCCATCCCCATTCCAAGCCAACGTTGATTCCCGTTCTAAGCTAACGTCACTAGATTAATCTCTTCTAGAGTTTCATATACATGGAATCATGTGGTATGTACTCATTTGGTTCTGGTTTCTTTGGTGTAGGATAACATTTTTGAAAGTTGTGTGTATAAATATTGCTGTGTAGCATTCTATTGTAGGCATATATTACAATTTGTTGATCTATTCATCTTTTGATAGATATTTGTGTTTCTAGATTTTGGCTGTTTCTGAGATTTTAGCAGTAACACTGCTATTAACTTCAGCGTACAACATTCTGGCTGCCAAAAATTTCCATTTTGCTTAGGTAAATACCTAGGAATAGAATTTCTGGGTCATATGGTAACTGCATATTTAACTTTATAAGAAACTTCCAGTGTATTCTTCAAAGTCATTACACTGCTTTATCTGCAGCCAGAATTGTATAAAAGTCTGGGTGCTCCACATCCTTGTTAATACTTCGTATGCTCAGTCTTTACAGTTTTCATCAATCTAATGCACGTGTACAATTTTCATCAATCTAATGCATGTCTCTCATTATGGTTCTAGTTGGCATTTTCCTGATTAATAATGTTGAGCATCTTTGTAGAGTATTTGTAGTTCATACAGCTCCTTTTGTGAGACTTTTATAGAATGTTTACATTTAGTTCTTATCTTCCCATTCCTAGGTTGTAAAGATTCTTTGTATATTCCAGTACAAGTTCTTTGTCAAGTATATTTGTTCACTTTTTTCTCTTCTGTGGTTATTGTTTTGAGTGTATATACTGAGAAACCTTTGCATTCTCCCAAAATGGTGTGGATTTTCTCCTATGCTTTTTCTAAAAGTTTTATGGTTTTTAGCTTTTAGGTTTAGGTTAGTGATCCATTTTGAATTAATTTTTATATACAATGTAAATTAGAGATCAAGGTTTATTTTGTCTCCAGATTGATACACAGTTTTTACAGAAACATTTATTGAAAAGATGATCCAATCTCCCATTGAATTACAATAGCCTTTGTAAAAAATAAATTATGGGTATTTTCTGGAATTTATTTTGTTCTATTTATCTGTATGTTTATCTTTATTCTAATACTATATTGACTTGATTAATACAACTTTGTAATAAGTATTGAAAACAGGTAGTTTAACTTATCCAACTTTGTTCTTCCTTTTTCAAGACTATTTTGACTGGTTTCTTTGCATTTCTATATAAAGTTTATAATCAGTTTATTCATTTATAAAAAGGAAATTTTAACAATTTTGGGTCTTCTAATTCATGGATATATCTTTTTTAAAATGTAGGTTTTTAATTTATCGGGGTCTTTGCGTTGTTTTGTCGTATTCAGTATACAGAACTGAGAGCTCTTGTTAAATTTATTTCAAAGCTATTGTAAGTGGTATTGTTTTAAATTGTATTTTCCAAATATTGTTGCTAGTCTAGAAACATGTAATTGATTTGCATATATTGACCTTGTATTATGCAACTTTGCTAAATTAACTTACTAAATCTAATTGCTTTGGAAGATCCTTGAGTTTTATCTGCAAACCATGACATGCTAACAACTTCCTTTCCTATCTGTAAGCCTTTTATTTCTGTGTCTTGCCCTATTTCACTGGTTAGAATTCTGGGCACCTTCTTTGTGCCTCTCTCTACTTTCTGGTGTCCTTCCCTAAGGATTCCAGCCAATTCACCTACTTTGAATTCTGATCCATGCATTGTAATCTCATCAGGACCACTGTGCTTAGCTAGGACTCCAACTCACTGAACTACAATAGAGAATTGATAAATGTCCTTAAACAAAGATCCAGGTCAATTCTGGGGCTCACTTTGTGAGTTTCTCTCCCCTAAGGATTATAGTTTTGTGCTGTCTGTTGATTAATGTCTGAAGACAGTTGCCTTATATATTTGATTCAGTTTTGTCATCTATGGTGGGAGGATTAATCTGTTTATTTCATCCTATCTAGAAGAAGTCTATTCCATGAGTGTTTGCAAGTTGACAGCAGTTTTTTTTTTTGTTTTAAATTGTTGTTGTTTGTTTGTTTTTGGTGCCCTTTATATTTGGAGATCAGCTTTGCTGGATATAAAAGCTTTGGCTTACATTATCTGTCCTTGAGTATTTAAATATGTTACTCCATTTTTGCCTGGGGTGTTGGTCTTGAAAAATCTGATTGTAGTCTCATTTTCTCTTGCAAGTAAGTCACTAGCTGTTTTTGCTTTTGCTGCAAGTGGAATATATATATATACACACACACCTAGTAATTGTACTAGGCTATGCCTTGGTTTTGGTTGCTCTGGAGGTTCATATTCTCAGATATGGGGTGTTACATTTAATATGAAACTTCTTTTTTTTAATTCCAGAAATTTTTACAAATACAGTTTTAGTGTTTTTTTTGTTTTGTTTTGTTTTTCTGTTTCTTTGTATTTGTTTTCTTCATGGACTAAATCTGTATATTGAAATGTTTTTTTTACCTGTCTTCAATATTTGTCCCTTTCTCTTGAATCAGTTTTATTTCTTCCTTTCTTTTTCATTTCTCAAAGTTCCCTCCTTTTCACCTTCTTTTTATGAAGGCATGTTCCTTTTAAATTAGTTTTATTCCTGATGTAATTATTCTTCTGTCTCTAATTGATTGTTTTCTGAGTGCAATCACTTCATTTCTGAGTTTGTCTAATTCAAACTTGATATCCTTTATGTATTGTTTCATTTTCTTAATATTGTTTAGCCTGTTTTTATATAGATTGTTACAGTTTCAAACTGTTCTGTGGACATGTCCCTCAGACTTTTTTTGTCTATAGGAATATCAATCAGTCCTTGTTCTTTTTGGTTTTCAGTAACTTTGCTTGGGAGTTGGCCACATTATTTTTATGTTACTCATTTGTATGTGAAATTTGTTTACCCAAACTTTTTTTGTTTTTGTTTTTGAGAGACAGTCTTGCTCTGTCACCCAGGCTAGAGTACAGTGGCATGATCATGGCTCACTGCAGCCTGGAACTCCTGGGCTCAAGCAATTCTCCTGCCTCAGCCACCAGAGTAGCTGGGACTACAGGGTGTATATGCCTTGACTTTAAAGGATGGGCCACCATGCCTGGCTAATTTCCCTGAACTTTCAGAAGGATCCTTGCATCAGAGTAGTTTTTCAAGTTCATAGAGCTCCATATTCTGTTATTTGTTCATAGAAGCTTGATTTCTGAAATTTCCTGAGTCTATTCCCCTCCCTGATTTTTTTCTGGACCTTCTCTTTACTTCATCTTTGTTTTCCTTTTTCTGTTAAATTTTGATTCCACTCCTAGTAGTTTCTTTTCAGTGTGGATCCCTGACCTATAAGGGAGTCCTGGCTGTTTAGTTTTGAATATCACAGGTGCCATCCCGCCCCACCCACTTCATACCTTACCAGGAACTGGTTGTATTCATTATTACTGGATTGGCCACACATTTTCAGTATCAGCTTCTGTTCTGAAATTGACCTCCGTGTTTTCCAGTAAACACCTGTTGGGTGTTTTTGAAATTACTCTTTTACGAGTTTCAAATGTCCTCATTTTTTCTTTGCACTGCCATGACCCATACAAACACTAATACCTTTCCAGTTTTTCGCTCTTGATGGCTTGTCCTCACCTGCTTGTAGTTGGGGATTCATGGGGATATGCTGTCACCTACTTTTGTCGTATATGTTGTCTGTGGGGTTTCTTTTCTTTCTCTTTCTCTCTTCTATCTTGATACATTGTCTCTTAAAGACCATCCTAGTTTTCACCATCTTTCTAGAAGTCCTACATAATACTTTTAAGAGAAGCAGATTCTAATTTAAATGAAATACAGATGAATGCATTGAAAATGGATTATGTAGGCTGGGCATGGTGGCTCGTGCGTGTAATCTCAGAATTTTGGGAGGCTGAGGCAGGCAGATCACAAGGTCAGGAGGTCGAGACTAGCCTGACCAACATGGTGAAACCTCGTCTCTGCTAAAAATGTATAAAAATAAGCTAGGCGTGGTGATGTGTGCCTGTAATCCCAGCTACTCAGGTGACTGAGGCAGGAGAATTGCTTGAACCCAGGAGGTGGAGGTTGCATTGAGCCCAGATCGCACCACTGTACTCCAGCCTAGGTGACAGAGTGAGAATCCATCTCAAAAAAAAGAAAAAAGAAAAAGAAAATGGATTATGTGTCTTGAAAAGTTTGAAAAATTTTTCCCCTGGTAGAACATTCCCATCAAAATATCTGTTAGTTGAGCCCCTTCTCAGCAAAGGTCCTGGAAAGGAGGGTTACTCTGAACTTAGATGGGAAAGAGACAAGGGCAAAAGATGGAGGTCTAGGAGATGAGAGATAAGGCACTGTAGATAATTGTCACAGGTAGGATTGAGTAAACGTACTAAGTTCGAGTAAGAAGACGTGGTAAAGAATCCAGCTGGTCAGAAAAAGAGAGGAAGAGCGGCTGGCCCTCGGCTCTAGTGTGCGCATGCAGGTGTGCATGTCTTGACTTTAGATCAGAGGATGGGATTGCTCTCTCACATTGGTGTTTCTTCTTGGTGAGAAGGTGGTTTCTACTTATAGGTGTAAAGAGTAGCGAGAGGGATGTCAGAGGTAGATAAACAAAACTTACTGTATGCAGGGCAAGGACAGAAATTTTCATTTAGCCTCCGTGTGTGGGCATATTTTTATGTTTCTTTTATGTTGTTCTTTGAGTTCCTTTTGAGAAAGGTGTTACTTAATAATATTTTCCAAAAAAAGTCTGTTTTTTAATATACTAGAGACACTCCTTAAAAGTGTGCCATTTGAAATCCTTATGAATGTTAACTTGCTGTCTTCTAACCTAAGTTGATTTTTTCATATATTCAAATTTCTTTAAAGTATTGGTTTTTTTCTGCCACTTGTTTCTTTTTATTTATAATTTTGATCAATGTTTTTAGCAATTTATTTTATTTATAATTTAAAATGTTTGTCTATATGCTTAATTAATTTATTTCTGAAAATATTATTTATCCAATGCCTGAGATACAGACATGGTGTTTTTCTTGTATATCAGCGTCTTCTCTTTTGAATTATATACAAATATGGCAGTTCACAAATGTTTCAAAAATGCGTTCAGCACGAGAAGAGGGTCTTGGTTCAGTTAGTTAGTGGTCACTTCTACTTGAAGGATTCACAAAAGTCCACAAAATAGTTAAAATTGGAAAATGTGTTGGATGATGAGTAAGATTTTGACCAGCAAGATATGGGAGTAGGTCATGAAGAAAGAACAAAGTGAACAATCCAACCAGAGGGCTGGTTTGTACAAAGGTACCAAGGGAGAAATCATGGAGTGTGTTCAGTCAATACCAAATAGACCAGTTTTTCTGTATGGCATGTAAAAGGAAGTTAGAGATTAGTCTAGAAAGCTTACAGCAATGATCAAGGAATGAATGGCAAGTAAAGGAATTTGTACTCAGCTTTGTAGATACAGGCAGCTTTCAAAAGTTTTGAAATAATAGATTTGTATAATCAGAGCTAGAAGACGATTATGGAGGGTCGGTCAGAGAGGAAAAAAATCCAGAGATGAAGAGCCCAGTTATGACACTAACTTGATTATGATAAAGCTGTTATTTCTGTTTACATTTGAACTGATGCCCTCGACTCTTAGTATTCTCTCCTCCCTATACATGGGTACTTATGCCTTTTATATATGTTGTCTGAAAAGTAGACCGTTTAGTGAGAAATGGTTTCTGTATATTCCTCGGGATTTTATAATAAGCAAAGATGCCAAAAATATCCAGGATAAAGAGATCTTTGGTGATAGGTAACAGATTAGATTGCAGAATATTAGAAAAACACTTTTTTTCATTGAAAATTAAAGACATCTGGGCATTTCATTGTACATATTTTACATGCTCAGGAGTAGGCCAACTGATGAGTTTAGGGACAATTTGTAGCAAAACATACGACTTTTTAAGTTTATTACATGCTACATATATTTTTAGAGTCAGGGTTAGACACTTATAACTGTATTTTCTCAAGAGATTGTAATCTTTTCAGGGGATTTTTATGATGTCAAGAAGATGAACATATTTTAATAAATAATCTAAAGAAGATAAAAGAGCTCACTTTTTTTTCTCTTTATTCTTAGGCCAGCACTATGAATTTCTGAAAAATAGATACAAAACCATCCCAGATTCTTATAGCAAGTGGGCATTACAGGATTATATGCTCTGCTTGAACAACAAGTTTTAAGGGTGAGAACTGCATATTTTAGGATTACTAGCTATATTGTAGGCTTATTATAGCATTTGAGTGCCTGCTATAAAAACAGCAATGTTGTATGTGATATGAGGAATTTTTTTTGAAGTGAAATTTAGGTCTTTCATCCTATATTCCATGGAATTCTACTCAAGAGCTTAAAAGCTGGAAGGGACTTTAAACATCTTTAGGCCTTTGTTTCTGAACGTGCGCTCTGTGGAGCACTAGACCCATAGATGGTCTATAAATAAGAATTTCTGAGGAATTGCTGCATGCTACGCTCTTCACTTTGAAGATGTGTATACTGATATCTCTGATGTATTAGCATATTGCAAGTCCTGAGATTTTCCTAGTGTTTATTTTCCTAGTGTCAAAACTAGTTTGACATTTTATAACCCAGAGATTCTCAAGATTACTTGATCATGTGTGTGTGTGCACATATACAATTAAATAGTAACAGCCTTGCAGAACTCATATTGTTTGAAATATGCTTAGGGGAACTAATTGTTCAATCTCTTTATTCCATAGGAATATTTATTAATTTTCTGCAGGCCACACAACTCTTAACAGAGTTGTGAACAGTATCTCCCGATTTCCAGATCTCTTCTCTGCTGAATGATCTTATGTGATATACCACTAGCAGTGTAGTCACAATCTCATTTTTCCCTCTAGTTACTACATGCTTCCCTTCCACTGATGAAATTTTCACCCAAATAAAGGGATGAAGTCAGGGATGAGCAATTCCATCCTAACCGCAAAGCCTTGGACTTGGTTATACGGTGTTTAGTGCTAAAGGGACTGGAGCCTGCGTCATTTCCATTTTAGCTCTTTTCCTTTCTTTTCCTGGTCTGCCAGCTTCCAGTCACCACCAGTGCTGCCCATAACCTGCAGGTGGCCATTCTTGGGGTGTTGGGCTACCTCTGGGAGCTAAACAGTAGGTACACATGGAGATAGAGAATGGAATAACAGACACCAAAAGGCAGGAGGGATGGATGGTAGGGAGGGATGAAAAATTACCTGTTGGGTACAATGTACCCTCTTCTGGTGATGGGTGCACTAAAAGCCCAGACTTCACCACTATGCAACATATCCTTGTAACAAAACTGCGTTTGTACCCCCTAAATCTAAAGAAATTTAAATAACAATAATTTTAAAAGAGCTGAAATGTAATCAGTTATTCAATTCAATCATTCCATTATTCAAATATTCAATTTGCAAGTCACTATTACCCTAAGCTTTCTTTATCTTACCTGTGTCTACTGGCCATTTCATCACCTACATGAGGCTTCAAACTAAGGGTGGACTGGAGCAAAGTGAAATAAATCAGACTTAATGAGGTAAGTTAGAGATTACTCAGTAACTATGCCCCTAAAAACATTTATTTTTAAGAAAGAGGTCAAGGCCATATGTATAAATTAAAAAATAAATAGCCTCTAAAAATAATCCATGGGAGAGAGTAGAAAGAGAGTACTGTGAGTCAGAAACTCAGTTCTGTTCTAGGGTCTACCCCAATGAGAGGTGTAAATTTGTACAGGACACCCTCTCTGCTCTTGGTTGTCCCACCTGTAAAACAAGTGAAGTGGAATATGTGCTCTCTGAGTTTCCTTCTAGCCCTAACTTTCAGTGACTCTATGATCCACAAGTGTTAATTATCCATGACCTGATTGCTGTGGATAATCAGAACTTGGCTATACTTGTTTAGACTGACAGTATCTTAAAGGAATAGCCTAGAAAGAGAAGGAAAAGCTCAATCTCTGGAACTTCTCTGATACTTGCCCAACCAATGACCAGTTCATGTTTTCACAGTCTTTCAAGTTATACCTTTTACTGTTTTACTTAATATTGCAAAATTGAAATCACCTTATTTTGATGGAGCATTTCTAAGCCCCTTATTGTATAAGATATCATCTTCTTAATTTCTGGAGTGTTTTGACCTAGAGAGAAAAATAGGGTACTCGAAAGAATATTATTGTAGTGGAGAAATCACATAGAAACAAGAATGCAGAAAGTAAACTAGCCCCACAAAGAGTGCTTTGAAGACCTTACCCGTAATGCCAAATGCAATAAAGGTCATGGGGCTGTTTCCATGGCGAAGATGTTGTAGAAAGATACAACCTCACTAGAATGTATACATAGACATAATTCTATTTAACTTAGTGACATCTTATACTGCATAGTCACTTTTCCTTTTGGGAAAACCATACTGACAAATTAGTCAAGTAATTCCCTCTGGAGAGTAGAACAAAAAACACAGGCCCACTGTACCATGTCAGGGTTCTAAAAATTAGGAAGACTCATGAAACAACTCAGCGGAAGAATAGGTTTAGTTATAGCAGTTGGATGCCAGTTCTGCAAAAGATTATTCTGCAACATCGATCAAGAGATTATTTTATATACAGATGTTTCTTATCTTTGAACTCCTAGGGTGACTCTCATCACCTCCTTTCATCCCTGGGAGCTTCTTGCTCTGCTTGTTTAAAGCTACCCAGTCTACCACTAAGCAGGCAAGTGAATAGTGGTATGTGCTTGAGGGAAAGGGGAGTCACACTGTTTAAGGCAGGCAGCTCGCTTTGGCCCCCTAACTTGCATCTTGTTCTCCCTGCTTCTGAATGAAAGCAGCTAACTAAGGGAGAGCGTGAGCCTCACATGAATAGACATTTGTTTCCAGATACAATGCTAAACTGGGATTGCTGGCCCATGCTGTTTTGCATCAGCAGATGCTTTAAGAATGCAGTGAAAACATCTTATAAAGTGAAAACCTATCATTTGTAAAGCTGCAAAGAGAGAGCTTTGTTTGCCCACACAGCATTTCTCAATGGAACCCCTGAGGCCATGGGTTTTTCAGGACAAGTTTCAACTCTGCTTAGC
This sequence comes from Piliocolobus tephrosceles, assembly GCF_002776525.5. Classification (NCBI taxonomy): domain Eukaryota; kingdom Metazoa; phylum Chordata; class Mammalia; order Primates; family Cercopithecidae; genus Piliocolobus; species Piliocolobus tephrosceles. The sequence continues at coordinate 61,834,191 of NC_045447.1, read as the reverse complement.
ACACATTTATTGTGCTAAGGAAAAAAGGCCCAAATAAGCAGGGCATACTATTGTGAATCTTGTAAAGACAGCCTGAGTTTAAGATCTCTGTCTATCTGGCTTTAAACTAGAGCCAATTCACAATTACCAATGATCAAAATAACAGAGTGTAGACAAATTAAAATGGAATCTACGTAATCTCTTCTTGACATTGAAAATGCCACCCTCGCCTTCACTTACTTAGTTATTTTCAATCAATAACAAGAGTAACTTACAAATATCTAATGCTTTATCAGAACAGCTGACAAGTAGCAGCAATTGTACATTTGAGTTGCATCTTTTAGATGAGGTTCTAGCCAGCAGGAAAAATGGTCTAAGTTTAGATGATAAGAATGGGCCTGAGTGTCTAATTACTGTATAATTAAATAGACTGCATATTGCCAGCACCACGCATTAAAAGGGTAATATTTCACAGATGTCTGGTAATTCCCACATCGAAACTTACTTTATTGACTAACAAAAATAGACTGTAGACCACATAGATTGGGGCTTTTTTATGTAACATCTTCAAGCCACGTTGGGAATAGTCTTTCATTTTTATTTATCATTCTTCCCTTTTGTCTTTTCTTATATCTGTTATTAAGCCTATGCCTAATTTTTCTTGCACAAGTGCAGCACTCTATGCCTATCATGAGGGTATAGTGGGCTGCATTAGATATTTGTAAGTTACTCTTGTGATTTGGAGATAGAAGTGGTCCACATATAAGGCTATGATAGTTCTCATCTCACTTCAAACTTTGTGAGCTGGATGGCTCCTAATCCAGCAGTTTTACATTGATGGGCTCCATGTACATGAATTTTGCAATTCCCAGGATCCTAATGAAGATTTTAATTATGTTGGTACTAGAATTCACCTCTTCCTTCTGCAGCAGAAGCATTTCGTGCATGCATGAAGCTGAAACAAAACTGCCTGGGTAGAAATCCACAGTGAGAGATACTATTAAATGAGAGAAGTATTTTGTTGTGATGCTGAACATGGCAGTACTTCCAGCAATAAGGAGCTGAAGTTCTAGATGAACATAAAAATAACATGATTTTTAGTAACCATGCTCTGGGATTTGAAAAGAATATGGACTCAAAGGGAGAAAAAGAAATTGTTTAGAGACTTGAAAATAATTTAAGCAACAAAATAAAAGCAAATACCAATTTTTTTGAGCTTCAGAGCAGGAAGATTCATGAAGTCCAGATTGTGTTTTATGTGCTGCCTTTTTTACCCCAAACACTAAATTGTTGTGAATTTGATGTCAAACTGCATGCCTGAAGACATTAACTGGAAGGCAGGTATATAACCTGGTACAGATTAGAAAGTTACACCAGCAAGTGTTAAATGCTGAGCCGGAAGTCAATCATGACCAGCCCTGTTCTTCACAGCCACTGTGCCGAGACCTCCAGTGCAGTTTCCTGCCGTCAAACCACTGCCGATTTCTGGTGGGCAAATAGAATAAAATGACACCTGAAAGAATCCTGTCTCTAAAACATATAGGAAGTGGCTTTATAGTTAATGATTTTTGAAAGTAGGTCTTTATTGCACTTGAGGAAAGGCTTTCCAGAGTTAAAGCCTCTTTTGAAGAAGACATTCGTGGTCTTTAGTTTCCTCCGAAACCCAAGAATCTTAAAATTGAGAGAAGTGGGCAAAAAGTATTCACATTAACTCTTCAAAGCAAGAGTTTTGAGTATTTTTTTTTTTTTTTTTTTTGAAACACGGTTCTACTCTGTTGCCTAGGCTGGAGTGCAGTGGCACCATCACGGCTCACAGCAGCCCCAACCTCCAGGCTCAAGCCATCTTCCCACCTTATCCTCCCAAGTAGCTGGGAATACAGGCATGTGCCACCATGCCCAGATAATTTTTAAATTTTTTGTTGAGACAGGGTTTTGCCTTATTGCACAGGCTGGTCTCGAATTCTTGGGCTCAAGACGTCTTCCCGCCTTGGCCTCCCAAAATGTTGGGATTACCAGGGTGAGCCACTGTGCCCGGCCGAGAATCATGATCTTAAAGGCTTTTGGAAGCCAGATCATAGAGAAAGTTAAAATATAAAGTATTGGTCTATGTCTAGTAAATAGGAGGTTGGAGAGGCCCTGGACTTTTAACTTCTTGCATTTATTTAAAAAATACTGCATCCTCAGTATCGAGTGATATTTATAACTATTTTTTTTTTTTTTACTCTTAGAATTTATTTGAACATTAAGTAAAAATTAGTCAATGTGATGAGTCATTTAATATCCCTTATCATGGACTTTTGATGAGAGAATTAGCTCTTTATTTTTTCCTTTTTCAATGTATAATTATTTATCTATTTTAAGTGAAATTCTTTCCAGTATTAAAGTAAAAATCATCAAAATACATGTTGCAGTTGAAATTCACCAGCAGTTACCCGTAAAAGCATTGTTGTGTACAAGGTGGGGAGGGATACACTTTATTATTGTCTCTGATTGTGGTATAGAATTATTAAAAGTTTTGGGCTATAATGAATTGATAGGAATTACTCAATGCTGTAGTTTTTTTGCAACTCACCAGCAATATTGTAAAATGACTTCAGTTACAGTATCATAAAAGACTCTTCTCAACTGCATACATAGACATCAGAAGTTTAAGACTTGTCGAATACAATTTTGTTGACAAATTCCCTTGCCTAAAAGTTTGTTGGAGGAAATAAATTCTAATAATCTTTCCTCCTTTACGTTCGTATCTGGCCATTCCTATGTGTTACACCCTCATTTGTGTTCTCTCTTTCCCTTTCTGATTGTAAGGAGACTGGGGACTTGGTAGATCTGCCAGGAATCCCTCAGAAAGACTCAGGTGTTTACTCCTAATCAGCAGGTCATCCAGGAAGAGTTTGGAGCCTGTGTACAGTAGCCCAGGAAGTAGCTGACTGCAGTACGTCTGTGTATCATATGTTGGCTAGTCTGCCACATTCTGAAAAATACTAAGTGCCCCAGGTAATAAATCATCCTCCTTCCTGTCATCCAACTTCAGTTTAGGACTCACATATTCCCTCTTTCCTGAGGGCAAATTTAAGGCATGGCCACATGGTCTTTTGACCATTTCTTTGATATTCAAAGGGTATAAAGAAAAGATGCTTATCTCAGAAGGAGTCATCCTGGGACAAACAGATTCATGGGAGTAACAAAACATGCGTTTGAAGTGTATCAGACAGCCTTTTAGACCACCGTAAAGGTTTACCAAAAACATGTAGCCTAATTCTTGGGAGCTTTAACCCAGTGTCCCTTGAATTCTTAGCTGTCAGCAGCATGGCACCAGGTCTTGCAATTATACAGTTGCCTGCAGTCCTCTGACGTCTACGTGGGAGTGACCTATAGTCACACCCCTACTGCCACTTTCCCCTGCCTATAAAACCAAAGAGAGCAGAGTGACAGACTGATGCCATATTTTCTTTCATAAGCAGTATCACTTTTCACTGTTGTGTGCAAATTGCCTTGGGATATGAGAAGAGTACAGAGTGATCCAGAAAGAGAAAGAGGAACACAGGCAAGGGAGGTGAAGTTAAGCTACTCCCCAAGCCTAGCGCCACAGGCAGACAAGGAGCCCTAGCTTCTAGATGCGTTTTCTTTCTTCATTAAGTCTTTCCTCTTTCCCTAGAGACTGCTTTCAGTTACTCAGTTTTCCTCTAATTGCATTGTCATGGGTGCCTGAGGCCTCCATTTCTCTGAATATTTCGTGCAGCCATTGTTTGGTCTCACCTGGATCTGAGGGCAGTTGGCTATAGAGTGTCTATTTCTCAGCTCTCTGGCATCTCAAGGGTCTTCCATGATCATTCAGTCCTCTTCATGTTGCTTCCTCAAAAAGGAACTGGATTTGCGAACTGTGGCCCAGAGAATGCTGCAGGTAGGGAAGGTGCAAGACTAAGCAGATTTAGAGAATCTCCATAATTCAGGCCACCAGGGTCTAGGACTGAAATTAGCATTCTCATTCAAGGGATAAAGCCCAAAGATAATTTCCTGTGGCATACCTGCTTTGTACCACCCTTTGAGAAAGCCTCAACCCCTACCTGAGACATTCTGAGCTTGAGGCTTTGAGGGGTCTCTTTGAGCTAGTGATTCACTGTCTCTTTTGTAGGGGAAATGCCTGTGTGATGGAATTGGAGTGGCTGCTGTTCTTTTCTTGGTGACTACCAAGCTGTTGTTCAGGCATGGAGACTCTCTAAGCTAAGTGGCAATGGCCCTTTATACTTGCTAGGTAAAGGGAATAGATTTAACGAAAGGTTCTTAGCAAAGGCCCAGGGCCAGTTTCTCTTTTGATCTCATCCTGCTATGCCTACTTATAGGTAATAGTTAAGGGCAAAAATGAATCTGGCCTGCATGAAGAATAAGAGTCAACTTAACCACCCCTCCCATAATATGTATCATTTGACTCGGGAATATTATTAATTTTTGATCAACTTTGTTGAACAAACTTAGGTGAAGCAAATACTCTTCACATATAGCTCTAAAATATGATCTCATTTTAACTGATGTAAAACAGGTAGCGGCAATTTTCTTCTCTAAAATGATGCTCTCTCCATGTGTTCATTCTGCAAAGTGAAGGGTAGAAATGTATTTCTTTAAACTTCCCTTGCTAAAAATAACAGCAAAAAAAAAAAAAAAAAAAAAAAAAAATTGATCATTTGCTTTTAAATGAAATTGAAGAATTTTCTCCCACTTGGGTCAGGGCTAAGTTCCCCTAACTGTCTATACTATCTTCCCGATCATCGTAATGACAAGAGTTATTTTATAAATCAAGATTTTATACTGGGGCTGGACACATTGAATTGTAATTTGTTTTAATATCCAAAACTAAAAATAACATTGCAGTGGGCAAAACCCCAGATGTGTTTTGTCAGTCTCTTTTTCACTTAATGTCTAAAGCTTTATGTATTTAAGGAAAATTTTATCCATGTGTTTCTCATTTATTTACACTTAACTCATCAGTAGGTTTAATAGGAGTTTTTTGATGTCCAAGAAGCCCTTTTAAACTATTTTATGTGCTTATTTTATGTATCTGTGAAATGGGAAGTCATTGACTGCCAAAAAAGAAAACTGTGCAAAACCTATCATCATCGTCAATAAATATTTACCTCTAAAATTTCAAGCTTCATTTAAAAATATGAACAAGACATTTTGGAGTCTACTGTAGACTGACCGACATAAACAGAACTTACATCTTTTCTCAACAGTTTTGTGCATTCAGGTGCTCATATAGTTAAATACAGATACTTTCTTTTATGAAGTGAGAAGTTGGGGTCGGGGTTTTCATAAAGCTATGAGTCAAGTGTTGAGCCCGAGAAAAGTCAACCACTGGCTATTTCCATGCAACTCTTTCCTGATATCACTGGTGAACCCACCCCATCAGTACTATCAGTACTATGCAGCTCTTCAAATGGGATTAATAGCTAGGAAGAAATTATTATTTAGGCATCTAATGGCAAGTTTTTTATGTGATAATTCACTAAGAAAACAGTGTCCCAACAGAAGTCCCATCACCTGTGCCCCTTTAGCTTTCAGTGTTCCAGAGCACCGGGAACCTGATGCAGGTATTTATTTCACCACATTTATGTAGTAGAGGTTTACCCATTCATTCAGCACACTTATTTAGTTGTTACCCTGTTCTAGGATCCTACTCTGCTAAGTGCTATGAATAGGAAGATAGATAATGTGTACTTTTTGCAGTGCTTAGGCGGGTAGGAGAACTGGGCATTGTAGTAGATGTCATTAAGATCCTGCCCATTTTTGCCTTAGTCCACCTGAGCTCACCTGTGGCTTGGTGGCTTGGTTACATGCAAGTGCAATCTGAAAGTGCAGTGGAGTTAATCTCCCCAAGGGGCCGTATTCCATTGATAGGGATAGTGTGCTTCAGCTCCCATACTCCCTGGTATGATAACATTGAGGTATGTTCCATACAGATTCTCAGAGATTTCGAGGGGCTGAGACTCAGTTGCCCATAACAGTTATATACTCACAAATATACCCATTTGGGTTTTTTTCCCCCTATTTCTTATCTCACTTTTCCTCACCTGTGCTTCCTGAGATCATACCCTCTAAAACCAACTGCACCCACGTTCTTGTCTCACTGTTTCCTTTTGGGAGAAACCTAAGATAATGTGTGCAGAAACTCAGCAATTGCAATATAGTGATGAGCTGTGACAGAAGTGTGCATACATAGTAGGAGGAGGTAGTTGCACAACACAGAGCAGTTATTTCATTTGGTATAGATTTGTGGGGAATTTACTAGCTCAATGTCAGTATCCCCCTCTACCATGTAAACCTTGTGAAGGCAGGGATACCATCCATTCACTGCCTCATCCCTGGAGTCTAGCACAGGCTCTGGCATATGAGAGCTTAATATCTACTTGTTGAATTAGTAGTCGTCTTTGCCAGAGGGATACTGAGGATTAGAAAGAAAGCTACCATCGTTTGTATGTGGCTTGCACTTGTACGGTCAATCAGTAATGATGGAGCTGCTATGAAATTCCAGGTGTTCTAATGTCTAGTCCAGGGCTTTTCCTCCAACTGGCTTTAAAAAATGGAGTTAGCTAGAAAGTTGTGGAGATTAGGAGTGGGGCAATATGTATGAAAGCTGAGTTCTGAGTGAGTACGGGGTACTCAGGGAAGTAAGTCATTTAGATATGATGGGATTGTGAAAAATGGGTGAAAGTTGGTTGGAAAAAAAGAGATGAAGGAAATTAAGTCCAGTAGGAAGACATGGTAGGCCATGCCCAGGCATTTAGGCTCTTACTGACTAATGACAGTGGCAGTGGTTATGATGGGGACATAGTTGAAGGATCTTAATGGGGCAGTATCTAGTTACACCTTACGAAATTCCAGATGAAGTGGAAAGGATAGATGGGATTGGGCAAGACTGGAGACAGCAAGATAAATTCCAAATATTTCCAGGAAAGAGATTTAACAAGACTGATGGTATGATGTGTAGATGAGGCAAAAGAAAAAGTTAAGGTCCAGGGTCTTGACTTGGGCAGCTGGGTGGTGCCACTTCTTGAGCTAGAGCACAAAGAGAAAAGCATTACGAGAGCTGCTAGATCTCAGGGTACCAATAAAGCATTCAGTTTGAGGGTATGTATGATCTAGAGAGATAGGTCTTGACTGAAATGTGGATCCAGAGAGTCTTCAGCGTGTGAGTGATTTTGTTGACACCATGGGAGTTAATTTTAAAAATTAAACATTTAAATACTGCTTACTATATGCCAGTCACTGTTCTGAGGACTTGTAAAAGGTTAACTCTAACTATTGCGTATATTAAAATTAAATATATTGATATTAAAGTATGAAGTAACTGTGTAACTATTAACTCAGTATCTAACTAAACAACCCTGTGAGATAGATACTGTTTTTCCACTTTGTAGATGAGGAAACTGAGGCACAGAAAAGGTAAATAACTTTCTCAAAGTCATATAGCTAGAGAGTAGTGAAGGGTAAAGCTGAGACTGCTCTATTGAAAGAAGAGAGAAATAAAACACAAATGTCATAAATATGAAGAATGGAATAGAAGCTCGAGATAGATTAAGACCTACAAGAAGCATCAAAAGAGGTAAGAAAAGTATCAGGAGAAGTGCAGAATCTTAGGGGTCAAAGAGGAGAGCACTCTACTTGCGTCACATGCCATTGAGAGATCAAGTAACAGGAAGGCTAAAGATATTCATTGAATTTCACATTGAAAAAAATTATTAGTGACAGCACTTTTCATGAAATGATGAAAGTTGGCCATTTGATGAAAGTTGGCCATTCAACTCACTCTCCCAGGATCAGGAGAAACAGTTATGGACAAAGCTATGCAAACCAAACAGCTTAATCAAACTTGAGGAATCAATTCTAGAAAAAGAGTTTGACCTGACAAGTTTGCACTGCATATACCATGTGAGGAAATTTAAAATAAGCCAAACTTTCTGAAGGCTGTAGGTATGTATTCTGATATCAGAACGGACAAGACTTAGGCAGCAATAATGCTAAAAAATAAGGAAGGAGGGAGGAGAGGAAAACCTGAGTAAAAAACACAGTAAAATATGAAAATTAAGGATTCCCCCATAAAGAATGTTCTCAAAATTATTATTTTTGAGACCCAAATGCTTTGCTTTTGTTATTGCTCATATACGAAGAAAAAAGTGTTACATCAGACTCTGGAACTCAAAATATCAAGAGAAAAAAAAGAAGATTCATGTTAAATCCCTTGCTGATGAATATTGGCAGCCTACAAGAAACATGTGGGAGAAAGTTCTCAAGCTTAGAGTGTAAGTGGAATGACTTTTGCACATGCAGGAAAAAGCATGTCCAAAGACAGTGGTGAAGGCTGAAGGGAATGTGGGAGTTAGAAATCTGTGTAGGCAGGCCTAACAAGGTGGAGACAATTCTTTCTTCGGTGATGTTTTAAGGTAAGTCAAGAGAGTTTGGACATAAGCCACGGTGGTCGACTTTCTCCATAAGGGACTTTTGCTGATACCTGCAGTGAATTCGTTAGTTGTCGATGATAATTGAATCAATTCAGGGTGTTTGCCTGGAAGGGATTCTACTTTCATTCTAACTTGCCAGGTTTTAAAAAAACGAAACTTTACATCGGTCAGCTAAAATTGGTTTATGAATTGCTGGAAATCCCTAGACAGATTTCCATCAATTCAAAACATCATAGACAATCCTGTATTTGCAGTGGGCTTTGAGTTATTCATGAAATCCTATTGAACATCTTTTTTGCATTAATTTAGTGATATTTCTCACTGACGTCAAGGTGATGAAAAATAACACTAAACCTTACTTGGCTGACTGCGGAGAACTTGGAACTCTACCAGGCATGCTGCAGGCAATTTCTTGAAGGCAGGCAGGAAGGCAGGCAGGGGGACCTGGCATGCCTCAGAAACTACCTCAGAGATGAGCTTTAGAGAGAACAAGTCTACAATTATGGGAATAAAACTCAAAAATATTTAACGACTGCCAGCAATTTCTGAAAAGCTATTAAAAATTTGAAAAACACGCACCAATGGTAGTGGTAAGAGAAAGGAGGTGCACTTTAAAAGAAAAAAATCCGTATTTTGTTTATTTACCAGAACTTGAAGAGGATTTACTGTGTTCCAGGCACTTTTCTAGTGACTTTATGAATATTAATTCACTTAATATTCTTGACAACCCTCATGAAATGGGTACAATGATTATCCTTATTTTACAAATAGTGATGATGTGGCATAGAGAGGTTGTTCACGGCCACATAGCCTGGTACTTTACAAATAGTGATTTTACAAATAGTGATGATGCTTGTTCACGGCCGTATAGCCCGGTACTGATCTGGGATTCAAACCTAAGTGAGTCTGGCTCCAAAGTTTATGCTTTTAGCTACCATGCATGTTCCCCTTCATAAAGGAAATAACGTTTTCTTTCAAGAGTCTAAACCCATTATCTCTAACAGTACTCAGAATGACTTTGTCACGTGATAGCTTCTGCTGCATTCTAGTTTTACTAAGTTGTGCCTTATAAAACTGTTCTCTGATATTGTGGAGATAGCCATGTACCATGTCATGCCAGCACTATTAGAGAAAGCAGGGATAGACCATGGGTAATGTCACATTGATGGTGTGATATTGGTTTCCCTCTTTGTGCAGTTGAAGGCTTGATGCCCGCGTATGTTAAAAGATTATAAATAGAAATGGTTTTCACTGCATAAACTGTGAACACAGACGTTTATGGACAATTAATGGACTACATAATTGTAGTAGTCCATTAATTGCAGACAAACTCACAGATTGTCTTTAGAGATTCAGTGGCTTCAAGAGATGGCAAGAAGCAGAAAGTTGGGATGTGTAAGCAATGTGTAAATGGCTTTCACATAGGACTTTTCTTCTGAAACAGACATCTTTGAGAACAAAATTATTATATTTGCAACAGTTATATTGAGTATTCTGAGTAAGATTTGTGTTTCTGACATAAGGGCTCTTGGTTGCTGGGTTTTACTTTGCACACGTATTTGCCTGTCAGATTGGCATATTGCTTGAAATTGTTTTTCTCACTGTGTTATGAAATCTCCCTTTCTATCAATTCTTTTTCAGCCAATAGTAGTTCTCCAGTGAGTCATGTGGCTAAATAAAGACAGGGGTTGCATTTTGTGTAGTAGATGTCTTATATGGTGGCTATAAGAATAGGCTATTTTTATTAAAATTTTCTATATTCCAGACTTCTGTCCTCAGACTCTGGTATCCACTTGTCTTCTTGACATCTCTACTTATATTTCTAATGTACATCTCACATATAAATGTCTACAGTGACTATCTTTCTACCTGTGGCATTCCCTGTCTTAATTAAGGAAACTCCATCCTTCAAATTGCTAAAGCCTAAGCCTCAGAGGCATTTGACTTCTCTTTTTTCGCCATATTCTTCATCCCGTTCAGCAAAGAATCTTGTCTCTACCTTCAGAATATGTCCAGAATCTAATCAGTCCTTATTCTACTTGATGCCACCACCTGTTTTGAACTACCATCTTCTCCTACTTGGATTGCTGTAGTTATCTCTATATTTATTCTTTTGCCACTCTATAGCAGTCAAAGCAATTCAGTAAAAATATAATTGGGCCAATGTCCTCCTTCTGCTAAAATCTCTGTTGTCTACCCCCCTTTCAGAGTTAAGGTCGTAGTCTATTGAATGACCTCTAAGGCCTGACGTCATTTGGCCCTCATTACTTTCTCTCCTACCTCCTTCACCCTTGCTTCTCTGGTCCAGTCACGCTGATTCATTGGTGTTTCTCATCCACCAGACACACTCCTGCCTCGGAGCCCTTGCATTAGCTGTTTTCAAAGACTGGAGAGCTCTTCCTCCAGATATCCCCAAGACAAATTCCTTCAGCCTCCTTCAAATCTTAGCTAAATTGTCACTTTGTTAATGAGGCTGACCTTCTCCATCTTATTAAATTAGGACTCCCACTACTCCCAACATCTCTTCCCATTTTCATTTCCCATGACACCTGTCACAGAACAAATGCTGGAACTTAATTATTTATTATATTTATCATTTAGTGTCTGTCTGCCCTGACTATAAAGTATATTTCTCAGGGGCAAGGGTCTTTGTTTTGCTCACTGAAACATCCTAAGAATCTAATATAATGTCTGACACATAATAGATACTCAATGTTTATTGAATAAACAAAAAACGAATTTAAAAATGCATGTTACATTGGACCTTTCTAATAAAACCAGGCATACCTACCTTGCTTCTCCATTCACTCTTGGTTAGCCACATGAGGGTTACAAATTTGTACTACTGTATCTTTTGCTTTAATGCTTGATCATTTAATACTTTACCCTCTTTAAACTTTCTTTTAATACACTGGTTTGTGACATAGTCCTAAATATAGCATGCACCATTGCAATTAAATCCATCATGAATGTATTGTTATCTGAAGCACAAAAATAAACTCCTCTAGAAACATCTGGCAGGTGGGGCTGGATTTGCTCTCACTTCATGAGTTTAATAAGTTATCTTTCTATTTGAAAGTCAAAAGGAATCACTTGCATCTTGATTAAAATTAAAAAGAGCTGTAGCTTTTATTCAGAAATGGAGAAGATGGACAACAATTCTGGTTCACTCAGTGATTCTTGCTAATGATCAGATTTGCTGCACAACTATTCCAACCGTGCCTAAGAAGATGTGTATGGAAAAGGAGGATCCAGTGTGAAATCTCTATTTTGATTTAAGATGCGGAGCAATAAACAGTCTTTGAAGCTACCAGTATCCAAGGACACAGGTCCAGTGTTTTCCACCTTGTTTGAATATTCAGTTTAGGCAACACATGGCAGCTGGATTCAATCCTGTTGTTAGGAACATCCCTAAATGAAAGTGCCCAGTCATTACTCATAATCTGATTGGTATGCTTACAGAAGTGGGCCCACCAGCTTTCAGTCTGAGATTGCCTTTAATGGGGGAGAGGGAGAACACTTTGGAACCAAGAGGCGGAAAACAAAGATAAACATAGAAACAGCATGGCCAAGTATTAGAATCATAGAATGCAGATGGGACAATTTTATCCTTCTACACTCAGCCGCTAGGATTAGGTGGGACTTAAAAAGCTGCAATGTCCTCTGCACTGTCAATTTGATGCAGAGTGGAACCAATTGCTTATAAACTCCTCTAAACGCCTATGCCTTTATTCAAAATCATAGTAGATTTGAAGGTAGCACTATACCTAAGTTGTCTAATATCCCTGTATTTCTTCACTGACAGAAAATAACACAAAGCGCGTGATTTCCACTTAACCAGTCCCTTGACTTTTAAATTCATAGTATTTTAATACAGCAAACATTTGTTATTTCTGAGGGGGGCAGTACAGAGAGGTTGAGAGCATGGACTCTAGAGCTAGCTTGGCCCCTTCACATACTGACTATATGACTCTGAACAAGTTACTTAACCTACAATTTCTTCATCTGTAATATGGGAATAATTGTTGTACCCACTTCATTAATTTGTGAAAACAGTATGAACTAATATTTTAAAATGGGTCAGAACAGTAATAGAAAACATGATATAAGAAGTTGCTGTTATTATAATTAACAGTTCTTCTCATCAAGATGCTCTTATTTTGGATGTAGGCTAGACATTGTTATTTTTACCTATGAATTAGGTCTTGTCTTCCTGAATATTTTTATTTTATTTTTTTTATTTTCTTGAGTCTCTCTCTACCACCCAGGCTGGAGTAGAGTGGTGTGATCTTGGCTCACTGCAAACTCTGCCTTCCAGGTTCAAGCGATTCTCCTATTCTTGTGCCTCAGCTTCCCAAGTAGCTGAAACTACAAGTGTGTACCACCACGCCCAGCTAATTTTTGTATTTTTCAGTAGAGATGGATTTCATTATATGTTGGCCAGACTGGTCTCAAACTCCTGACCTCAGGTGATCCGCCCACCTCAGCCCCCCAAAGTGCTGGGATTATAGGCCTGAATATTTTTAATATGAAGTTGTTTCCTTCTTTAGCATGATGTGCTACAGAGGAGGTGGAGGGCTGCTTTTACTACTATAAATCACTACCCTGTTTCTGCAGGAGTGCAGGTTGGGCTGCTGAATTAGGAGTACATACAGTAATAAGGTTGCCAGGCATGGAGGTCAGGGTGTATGTCTGAAAGCAGCTGCTGGCTTCACTGTCACCCTTTGCCAAAACTGCTCAATGAGTAACAGAAAGCAAGACAGAAAGACATTGATAAAACATCTGAATCCGTTACATAGCATGCTCTTTTAACTTTGGGAGATCAAAATATTCTGCTAGAAAAATCTCATGAGCTCTAGGAACACACCAATTTTCTACGAATTCATTATATATAGGCCATGTATTTGTTTCCTCTTGCTGTGCAACAAACTACCCCAATTTGCCAGCTTAAAATAACAAATTTTTATGAACTCATAATCTGTGAGATTCAAGGAACTGGGAGCAGCTTAGTTGGATGGTTCTAGATCAAGCTCTCTCTAGGGTTACAGGAGTGGGCTGAGGCTACAGCCATCTGAAAACTTGACTGGCCCACAGGATCCCCTTCCAAGTTCACTCACATGGTCAGTGGCAGGAGGTCTCAGTTTTTTACCACATGGGCCTCTCCATGAGACTGCTCTCAACATGGCAGCTGGCTTGGCCCAGAGAGAGTGATTCCAGAGAGCATGCAACAGAGCCGAAGAGGGAACTGTAGTATCTTTTATAACCTAATCTCAGAAGTGGCACAGCATCTGTTTTGCTCAAATCTGTTCATCACACACCATTCCTGGCACAATACGAGAGGGGAATGGAGGAAGTGTCAGGACTAGAGGTAGGAATTGTTGGGGGGACATCCTGGAGGCTGCCTACCACAGCCACGTGGAAATTTCTAAGCAGGAATTCGTATCTCCTTTTTATGAATTAGGCTATAGTCATAGAACAGTCTGAATTAAAAATAAAATGAAAAAGTTCTATGTAATACCAGGTATTCTTCATTAAACATTGTGTCCATATATGCATAATATTATTTCATGTGTGTACACATACATACAAAAAAAAAATAAGAAATGCAGAAATTAGTTCTGCCCAAACTTACTGAATCAGAATCTACATTTAAACAGATACCCAGATAATTTATATATAAATTAAGAAGCATCAGTATAAGATAGACTATATTTCAAATGTTTCTAGTCATGCAATTTAATATACCCTGAAAATTAATAATGGAACAGAGCTAACTCAATTACCTATTATTAATATATTAATGTTCGATGCTGAGTCTCTCTATCCACCCCCTTTCCCACCCTCCACCCTAGCCCCTTTCCTATATAGACTCTACACAGAAATACAGTTTGGTCCCAGAACGTGGAAGTCACACCAGAGCTTTTTTTTTTTTTTTTTTTTTTTTTTTTCCTCACAAGAAAATAGGTGGAGTACTGCAATGTCATTTTAAAAAACCATGGTTTAAGATAAGGTTTGTTTTTATTGATTGCAGATGGTTAGAGACTTCCAAAGGATACAATTGGCTCAAGGAAAAAGAAATCATTTTGAAAATCATCAACTGGTATTTGCAAAATGTCATCAGGGACTTTCTTTTTCCCTGGCCTGAAACAAATACAGACAATTCTACATAAAGAGAAAGCTGTGTATAAAAGTCAGCCATGTGTTTGAAATGATTCCATTTTTATAAGACATTTGAAGTACCATGACAGTTATGCAGACAAAAAAACTCAAAGTAATTTGTTTTTGTGGTATTAATGAATTTGTATTGGTCTTGTTGGCATCGAGATGGAAATACCCACCCACAATTTCATTACAGGGTCAGTCCCTAAAGGGGAAGCCTTGAAGTAAAGGCAATTATGCAGTCTGTAGCTTATTAAACAAACCATCAAAATGTACTTTTCTCCAATTACAAAAGTGATACAAACTCATTGTAGAACACTTAAGAAATACCAACAACTATAAGGAAAAGAAAAGTTATTTGAAATCCCACTGAAAAATAACTACTAAAAGAGATAATTTTATTAATAAATATTTTGACTTATTCCTTACCAGTCTTTTTCTATCACATGCCTTATATTTGTAACATATAAACACACAAATCATACAAGAGGGAAATGTCTAAGACTCCTGCTACGAGGAAAGAGAAATTAAAACGATGGTTTATTTTTACCATGCAAACAAATTCTGAAACTGTGGTGAGTTTCTTGGTGACCATTTCTGCTATTTGTACACTACCAAACTGAGTTTGCACCCATTACCATTCTTAAAACTCTTTAGAAAATTTTCATCACCTCAAAAAGATCCCCTGCACCAATTCCCCATGCCCTCCGCTACCCAGCCCCTAGCAACCACTAACTTACTTTCTATCTCTGAACCAGGCATAAAAGGCCATATATCAGATTATTCTATTTACATAAAATGTCCAGAATAGGCAAATAAGAAAATTTGCCTTCCTTAGTAACTGCCTTGTATGATATGTGACCTTGTGAAAGTTTCCTACAAAGTTAAACATGGAGTTCAACATGGAATCCATTTAAACATGGAGTTTAGTGTGGCACAGCAATTCCATTTCTAGATATATACAAAAAAATTTAAAACTGTGTCCACACCAAAACTTATACATGCATGTTCATAACTCCAATAATAGTTAAAAAGTAGAAACAACCTATATAGCCATTACTCATTAATAGATACACCACGTGGTACATCCTGGAGCGCCTCTGCAACAGCAGCAACAGGAAACACAGGTGGTTGGTGAGCACTAGATGGTAGAGTCAAGAGTTTAATACGCTGGGGCAAGAAGGGTCAGTTAATCACTGGCAGAACATCAGGGTGCCGGACTTTTGCTGTTTCTCTGGATTCCTCCTTCCTTTTAGAATGAGAAATGACAGCCTCGTGGTGAAATTTGTTAGCTGTTTATCGTTTTCATTGATCTGATTCTACTAGTGTGATTTATGCTAAGCATAAATGGCCCAAGTTTTTTGTGATTTTTTGAAGAACATTGGAAAATAAACCCACAAAATTCTAATTTTATAATAATACCGTTCAGTCCAAAATAAAGGAATATATTCATAGAAATTAGATTAAATTATAGAGGATGAGTTACATACGTCTTCTTTTCAGTGGTGCTGGTACTAATTCTGTGTGGAAGAAGCTGTACAACTGGGCAGAGCAGGTTGGTTTTTGTTTTTGTTTTTTTGGGACTAGGTCTCACTGTAGCTTCAACCGCCCCAGGCTCAAGGAATCATCCCACCTCAGCCCCCTGAGTAGCTGGGACTATATGTGTGTACCTCCACACCTGGCTAATTTCTGTACTTTTTGTTGAGATGGAGTTTCACCATGTTGTCCAGGCTGGTCTTAAACTCCTGGGCTCAGATGATCCAAATACCTCAGCCTCCCAAAGTGCTGGGATTACCAACATGAGCTTCTGTGGTCAGTCTCAATTTTAAAAATGTATTTTACCATCACTTTTCAAGCTTTTTGTCATGTGTGACAACAGAAGATTGAATTTCTTAATCCACTTACATTGAATTTAAAATCCACTTAGGAAAAGCTGGTTTCAGGTATTAAAATTCTTAACTCCTAGTAACTAGATATTCTAGCATATTTCGTCTTCTAGATTGAGTTGTGATTATAACAAGACACATTTTATGCATTTCAGTTTTCATCACAACCTGGCTGAAAATCATGTTATGTACAAATATGACTTGATTCAATACTATTTATTGTTTGGGTATAATTTGAATTAGAAAGCCATTCTGTGTGCCTCTTACTCACTTATATTATGCTACTATGCTTTCGACATTAGAGGAAATACACTTATTTAAAATCCTCACAGATCCCAGAGCAAATGAAGAGATTTTGTTCTTTTAAAAATTGGAAGTAGTCTAGTTTTCTGATTATATAATAACAATGTAATATATATTGTCTTTATTATTTATACACACATACATAGATCACCTTTCCTTCAGAGATCTCAGATAATGTCTAAAAATAAACAGCTTTACTGAGGTATAATTTACATATCATAAAATTTCCCTATTGTAAATGTATAGGTTCAATGAATTTTAGTAAATTTGCAGAGTTGTACAGACATCAACACAGCATAATTTTAGAACATTGCCGTCACCCCAGGAAGTGTCCCTGTAGCCATTAGCAGACACCTACTCCCTTCTAGCCCCTGGCAGCCACTAATCTATTTCATATCTCTGGATTTACATATGCTGGACATTAGATATAAATGCAGTCATATAATTAAAGAAAAGAAAAACTGACAAATTGTTTTTCACAGTGATCGCACAGTTTTACATTCCTACCAGCAATGTGTGAAGTTTCCAGTTTGCCCACATTCCTGCCAAGGCTTATTATTGTCTGTTATTTTAGCCATTCTACTTGGTATGAAATGGTATTTCATTGTGGTTTTGATTTGCATTTTCCTGATGATTAATGATGTTGAGCATCTTTTTATATGCTTATTATATTATTTATTTATTTATTTGAGACAGAGTTTTTGTTCTGTCTCTAGTATGGAGAGTAGTGGCACCATCTCAGCTCACTGCAACCTCTGCATCCCGGGTTAAAGTGATTCTCCTGCCTCAGCCTCCCGAGTAGCTGGGACTACAGGTGTTCTCCACCATTCCTTGCTAATTTTTGTATTTTTAGTAGAAACAGAGTTTCACCACATTGGCCAGGATGGTCTCAATCTCTTGACCTCATGATCCACCCTTTTCAGCCTCCCAAAGTGCTAGGATTACGGGTGTGCACCACCATGCCCAGCAGCCACTTCTATTTCTTTGGAAAAATATCTATTCAATTGTTTTGCACAATTCTTGTCATTTTATTGTAGTACTGTAGTACTTCTTTATATATTCTGGATGCTAGGCCTGCATCAGGCATATGATTTGCAAATACTTTCTTCTGTTCTGTGGGCTCTCTTTTTACTTTGTTGGAAATGTGCTTTGATGCATAAAAGTTTTGAATTTTGATGAGGTCCAATTGAACATGCCTGTTATATGTGATATAGTAGGTGAGTATATAAAAATAAGGTCATATTTGAACAGGTGTTTTTAAAAAGTCATTGTTTAAATTGGAATTTCTGAGTGTTCAAGATGATTTTTTTGAGAGAAAAAAGTGGAAAGCCATTTTGAGACAAGGCATACTTGGCTCCTTTGCAATTCAAAAGGAAACTTTTAAGTTCACATATTTCCTCTTCTTTTAAAAATTAGTTTTTTGGTCCGAAGGTTTTTTTTCCTTTGAGTATGTTAAGGGAAATTCTTAGTGTCCAATGCCAGAAACTACTGTTGAGGGTAAGATAGGAAATATAATTTTCTATTTTCTTATTAATTTGTTGGAGTGACTCATTCACCCAGTTTGGTATTACTAGGAGAGGAAAACATTTCACATTCTCAAGGCAAGTCCCATCTCTTGCTGTTAAAAAACAAAAAGAATTTAATGAAAGTTGTATTAGTCCATTTTCACACTGCTGATAAAGACATACCCAAGACTGGGCAATTTACAAGAGAAAGAGGTTTAACTGGACTCACAGTTCCACATGGTTGGGGAGGCCTCACAATCATGGCGGAAGGCAAGGAGGAGCAAGTCACCTCTTATACAGATGGCAACAGGCAAAGAGAGAGCCTGAACAGAGAAACTCCTGTTTTTAGAACCATCAAATCTGGTGAGACTCATTCGCTACCATGAGAGCAATGCTGGAAAGACCTGCCCTCATAATTCCATCACCTGTCACTGGGTTCCTCCCACCACCATGTGGGAGTTACAATTCAAGATAGGATTTGGGTAGGGACACAGCCAAATCATATTAGAAGCTCAATTTATTTATTTTTTTTCTTGGTTGCTTATGCTTTTGCTGTCATATCTAACAAACCATTACCTAATCCAAGGTCTTGAAAATTTACCCATATGTTTCCTTCTAAGAGTTTTATAATTTTAGCTTTTAATTTAGGTCTGTGATCCATTCTGAGTTACATTTTCTGTATGGTGAGATAGGGGTCCAACTTAATTCTTTTGCATGTGGATCTCTAGTTCTCCCAACTGAATTTGTTGAAGAAACTATTCTTTCCCCCCATTTAATTAGCTTGTCACCTTTGTTGAAAGTCAATTGACCACAAATGTAAAGAACTTTTCTATATTGCATCTTTTTTCCACACTGCTGACAGTAATTATGCTAAACTGTGGATTTGCTCATTTTTCTGCTACTGAATTTCTTCAAAGACTTCCACAGACTCTGACAACAGGACTAAATCTGGCAGTATGCTGAGAAAACGCAGGGCTCTGAAATCAGCCGTAGTTAGTTTAGAATCCAGTTCTGCTTCTTACTGAAATTGTGACCTGGGACAAAGTATTCAATTGCAACTAGAGTGTGAAGATCATGCCAGTGGGAACCTTGCTTGATGTACCTACCACCAAAACCTCAACACCATCACGGAGCTGACACATCACTCGCATTCAGAATGAGTCTAGTTTTCTCATCCTTAAAATGAAGATTATTGTAACTATTTCACAAGATTCTGATAAGTATTCAACTCTGTAATATACTCCAGTGATTTTCTTTAAAAATTATCTTAAATACAAAATACATTCAGAAAAGTACACAAATTGTAAGTGTAATGAATCATAACACCACGAACATGTTTGTGTACCCACCATCCAGACTAAGTATCCCAGAATCTCTCTCACAAACCCCTTTCTTATCACTCTTCCTATTTCTCTTCCCTATAAGTAACTCATTCCTTTTAAGATTTGGTTCCAGCATTACTCTCCTTCCGGAAGTCCTCCTTGAGCCTTCTATTTAGGGTCCAATACCTTTCTATATGCTTTCAAAGTCCCTTTGGCATTGTCTTTATCACACTGTATTGCAGCCATCTGTTTATTTGTCTATCTCCTTACTTACTGTTGCATCCACCACACGTGGCAGAGTGTCCACCAGTTGTAGTAGGCCTGCAATAGCCACTTGGGGAATAAAATCAGCTGATGTCATTTGGAGCCTGCCAAGACAACAAATATTTAATTTCAAACTATTATTATAATACTTTAGTAATCTTAAAGCAATGGTAGTTTGGCACAGTAACACAGAGATGGAGGCAGACAGGTTAAAATCATGACTTGGGTTAATCTAATATTGAATAGTTATCCAAGCAACTCTGTAGGTTTTAATTAGTTATCTCTAAATCTTTGAAAATATGTCTTTGCTTATGCCTCTGGATGCAAAAAAGTGTGTTGAAAATCCAGATTGCAACAAATAGTTGCAGTGTGAGAAGATAGAGAGAGTTTCCTACCCAAGATATTTCAGTTTATCATCAGTGGTAAGCATCATCCTAACCAGTGTGCCTTCTGCCAGCCTGGTTGGGGAAGGAGAATTTATAAGGGTGATCTTTCAAACTGTGTGTCTGTCAAGATGCTGGGCAGCCAGCAGGGAGGCATCTAGGAGTTGTAAAGACAGCATTTCAGTGTGTAACTGGGAGCTCATTGTTAATTGTGTGTGACATATGGCACAGCTGTGAGGGTTTTGTGCCAGGCCGGATGAGCTAGTGCAAAAGCATGTGGAGACAACCAGGCCATTTAGACCTGAGGAGAATCTTGTGCTGCAAGGAGAAAGAAAACAGGTGATAAAAGCCATTTGCCTTTATAGCATAAAGAAATTGTTGTGATTAACTACCTAGACCACCTGATGGATTACACTATACTAGATCCCTGAGACACCATTTTCTGATGTAATAGTCATGTAGAATGACTATGAGTTTGGGTGTATGTGAATGGAGTGGGAGTGGATTGGAGAAAAAAAGAGAATTTTTAACAAATGGAGTGTGTAGATGTGTGTGTGGGGGGTGATACGTGCACAGGCACATACACAACACACACACACACACACACACACACACACACACACACATGCTTTAATAGAAGGAGAATACTAACATTTCGCCAGTGCCAAAATGTTCCTCTAGCTTGGTGGGCTTGAAAAGTGATATATCCAGTTTAGACATTTGGCAGGCTGCATGTGGAAAGTTTTCACATCTTGTCAACCTTGTTTTAAGGAGTCTTCGCTGTCAGCACTGAGAAGGTTAGCGACCTTGGGAATGGGTGGGGAAAAAGAAGAGGTGTGTGTTGGTTTGGCAGCACACAGATAGCAGAAAATGGTCATCAGGAAACTTGCCACGTTTCGGAAGTTCTGTTTGAAGCAAAGACTACCAGCATATCATCATTTTCATTTTGTTCTCCTCGCATGACAGAAGTCTTTCATATGTTTGTCTCATGTTTCTATGCTTAATGTGGCGTGTAGCATATTGAGATTGGACTTTTACCTTTTCTTAGGGGAGGCATTTGCAAATAGATTAAAGCTTAAGTTGTTGATAATTTCAGATGCTTTTCATTAAGAGATAACAGATTACCTGTTGGTTGCTCAGTTTTATGAAAATTTTTCATCTAACGAATGACTGGTTGCATAAAGTTGTCAAATAGTTTGTGATATACTGAGTCAGAGTTTTAGTCAGGTAGAAAGGCTTCTGGGTGTGCAAACTCTCAAATGCAGGTGACATTTTGGGAGAATTCTATTAGGCTGTAATTTTCATGGGATCTGGTAATAGATAATCAGAAAATTACATTTTATTTCCTCTTAAGCTATCAATGGACCACCAGGGTAATGAGATTTGCATTTATAAACACAGCACCAATTATAGTATTTCTGGACATCTTCTTTGTTGATAGAAACAACTTAAAGTTGCACAATTTTCTTTCCCTTGAGACAAGGTCTCACTCCTGCCACCCAGGCTGGAGTGCAGTGGTGCAGTCATGGCTCACTGCAGCCTCGACTTCCCAGGTTCAAGTCATTCTCCCAACTCAGTCTCCTGAGTAGCTGGGACTACAGGCACCATTTTGCCCACGCTGGTCTCAAAATCCTGGTTGAAAGCAATCTGCCTGCCTCAGCCTCCCAAAGTGCTGGGATTATAAATGTGAGCCATGGTGCCTGGCCTGACAATTCGAACTACTGATTATGGTACATGAATCCCCATCTCTAATGAAATAGAGAATCACTAGGATTCTAGAAATTCAGTAATTCAGCTATGAAACAGAAATTAAGGATCTCTCTCCCTGTTTTTTTTCAATTCCCATTCTCTCTTCCCAGTGTTGTTCCAGTAAATAAGTAAGAAAGTAGGTGTTTAGGCTAAAGGACCCTTAGAAACAAAACTCTGATAAACAATAGCAGAAAGAAGTTAGCCATAGAAGGCTTTTGTATATCTTTTTAGAAGAATATCAAGGTACAAAATATTTTTCTTTGAAAAAGAAAGAACCTATATTTTGCATGCATTATAATAAAAGCATAGAGGCAATCTATAAAGTCTTCCATGAAACAGAGTATAATACATTAAAATTATGTCTCCCCCCACTTTTCCAAATAATTTGCAGAAATTTCTCATTTTAATAACACCTTTTTTTAGCAATGGTATAATCTGTTTTATATCTCTGTCTAGTGAAGAATAAACTCTGGTCAGCCTAGCATAATATTATGATTAAAGGAGACAAAAGGCCTACCTGCTAAATATATCTTTGCCTCTGAACACAATTCTGACTGGTGTTAAACTGAGAAATCCTGGAAGCCTCTTTTGAATGCTAATATGCTTTCTGGGAGTCCATATTATCAGGGTGAGGTTCAGAATCGCAGGCCAATGGAGTTGGAGGAGAATTATTAGACATTTTGCACTATGCTCTTTTTAAAAATAAGAACACTGCAGCGCAGAGGGGAGTAATGGTTCTTTCAAGATCGTATGGTTTGTTGATGCCAAGCTGAAGCTAGATACAACTTTCCTGAAAGAACTCAAGGCCCCTGAGAAGACCTGCTCACCCCACCTTAGTTCTTTCCTCATTATATTTTCAATATTATCCCTTTCCTGTGGGTTTTTTTCTGTTAATTCTATCAATTCACAGATGCAATGTGGGCTCATAAGCAATAAGATGTAAGAAGAGATAAACGTTGTAAACTTGTATATGTTTATTAAGTTAATCATATTTAAAATAAAATAACAAGATATTTAAAGCACAGCATGAACAGAAAAACAATTTTCCTTCATAATAGAAGAGAATGGATGATGATTAAATTTCTTTTCAACCCTAAGATTCTGTAAGGCTGAGAGTCAGAACTGCAAAATGGTCAGAGTATAGGATTGTATTTTTAGTGTGTCCTGCACAGCCAACAAGAAAGTAGCCTGAGGTCAAGAAACCTTCCCTTGCTCCCCAGGGAAACAAGGAAGCAGGTAAAGAAAAGGAAAGCTTACCTAGGAAGATGCTTTTAGTAACTGGCCTTGTCTGCACTTGTTACTCTGAGCTGCCCGCTGCCAGCCTACATCAGTTGCATGCACTGGGAGTCATGGGAGGCAGCATGTTCCTGAACCCAAGTTGCAGGCACTGCCATCCCCACTGCATGGGGCCCTGTCTCAGAGAGAAAAGAATGTGGAGCCCCACTTCCTGTGAGATCTTTGAGTCCCCTGCTAACTTCTTGCCATCACAGTAACTTCAGCTACTTATGCTTCTTGTCTCTCCTTGCTCCATAGGCTTTCCTCTGCCTCCACAGGTGTGTTTTCACCTTGCATTGCTCCTTCTGGGAAGACAGGAAGCACCATACCTATCAAGCAGTTCTTGCTTTCTGGCCTGGAATAAACTATTAAGAATCAGGCCATGTTCTTGAAATAGAGAAAAGCGTTTCAGGGATAACAAAAGTAAATTAATATTTAATAAGCACTATGGCTGCATTCTCATTTCCCAGTTTTTATTCCCTTAATCCTTTTAACTGGCTGTCACAATGACATTTCTGATGAAAATATCAATTATTTATGCACATCTGCCATGCCTTTTTGGGTAGAATGGAGCATTCTTTTGGTTGTCAAAGGAGGGTCAAGACTTTCATAGTTCTGATTGCATGATGTCCTCTAGGTTCATAATTTGTCTTTACAGAGAGAAGCTAGCAAGTTTTTAAAAGACATTGATCATGTCTTTTAGATGGCCAGGAAAATACATTGCTCAAGTATTTAGAGAATTTTAGGAATACAGACTACCAAATAAGATATAAAATTCAGCATTTCCACCAGACATACAAGGAACATTTTTTTTTTTTTTCAACAGACGGCTGTCTCCCCCAACTCCCTTAAAATGCAATGAACAATCAGTTTCTTTGCTACAACCTTAGAACATGAGCAGACACAGCACAAAAACAGGGCAGTCCACCAATGGTTTGGCAGCTAAAGTATCCATCATCAACTTTTCTGGACTTTCTTGAAAAGTAGTTGCCATTCCTGACTAGTGGTTTTACTCATTTCTATTGGAAACTAAAATCTGGGTGGGCTGGAATCCTCAAGAGCATGTTAAGAAGCCAGATAAATCAATGTCCCTGTGGTATAACTAATCATAAAAGTAGAAAATCCTTAGAAACAGAGTATGGCTCAACCTCTGCCATCCTCGAGAAAGGCCCCATTTGGCTCCCAATCTTGCATTCTTTCTACTACACCACTCTACCTAAAAACTAAGTCTTGGTGTCATTGGCTATATTTGGGTCTTATTTATTTTGAGTAAGTTATTTAAGTAAGTTTTGATAAGTTATTTTAACTTTTTGCACCACATTTTATGGTATAGTAGGTCATTTGGGGATTCTCTGGGACCAAGACCCAAAGTTATACCAATATTTCTATGGGAAATTTGTCTTCAAATAATATTGTTTTAAATAAAGCTGCCATCTCCAAGAACATGACCACAGCATTATTGAAGTCAAGGTTGTATGAGTGCTGTGGGGTCCTGAAGCAGAGGTGCTGTCACTGTTTGGGAAGGTTTCTTAGAGAGGATTGGTCTTGTATGATGAGGGCATCAGATAATGCAGAGGGTTAATAGAAATCAAAGAGGTGTTTCCTTTCCAAGATTTCACTTTGAGCTTCTAAGATTACTCTCTTCTTGACATTTTCTCTCCTAGTTTTCTGTAGACTGACAAGGACCTCTCATCTTTTCTTATCCCTCATAATCTCTTGATTGTGGCTGTCCTATGGAGGATTTGTGACCTCTCTTGTCATTTCCCTCTGTAGTCTTTCCCCAGGACTGTATGCACTTGGCACATCTAGGTAATAACTGCCAAATAAATAAAGTGAAATAGAAGGGCCAATGGGTTGGGTTTCAGGAGATCTAGTTCACTCTCTAGATGACCTTGTATGGGCCACCTTGCTTCCCTAAGGTTTCTTCATCTGTTTTTTAAAAATATGGTGGGGTGGGGTGAGATAAACTGAGTATATGAGGAGGGCACTTCCTTCATAGTCAGGAAGTTCTTTAGGAAGGAAGTGAAGTACTTCAACTCCAGAATCCCATCTTGTAACATCAGTGTTAATACCTGAATTTATAGAATCACTCTGATTTGTCACCCAAGCTCTGATCTTCATTTCTATCTACTAAGGATCAATAATTTTTCCTTATGTGCCCTACCAGCCCAGACATGCAAAATGTCTACCACAGCAATTATTTTCCCCCACTAAACAAGATGCCCTACTTTATTTCCTGTTTTCCAAAAGTGCTGTCCCTGGGCACCCAGGCCTCAGTCCACATGGTTTTCTTTGATCAGTTCTTTTCCTTCATCACCTACATCCTGTGAGCCACCCCATACGCCATATTTTAATTTTGAAATGCATTGTGTGTATATTTTTTCCATCTACCTTTTGTGTGTGTTTGAATCAGTGATGTTAAGTACATTTACATTGTGTCCAACCATTACCACTACCCATTTCCAGAACTTTACCATCATCCCAAACTGATACTCTACCCATTAAACAATGTCTTTCTAACTACTCTTAATTGTTAAATATCAGAATATCAGAGGTTAATGGGCTCTTCAGGATGATCTGCCATAGGTTAGATCGGACAGGTTAGATAAAGCAACCACAACCTTGATGGGTTCAACTGTGTACTCACCAGCCCCTCATTCTGCCACTTCCAGATTGCATCACTGTTCTCCAAGCTGACTTCTTTGCCTCAGGCTTCTCCAACTTCCAGTCTACCATAAATGTTACTTTGAGCTTTATCTTCTGTTGTACCATTTCCCCCCGTTTCACACCATGCTTGGAAACTGGTGCACTGTAAGCTTCTCAGTCACATTTCACCCAAATACACAGTTCAATTTCCTGCCATTTTTGTTGTTTATTGTCTACTATGTCAGGTTAGTGCTCCCCCAAGCTCCCATTTATTTATTTATCTAGGATTGTTTATTTTCCTTTCCTCTAAGATTCATCTGGTTCAGGAATTTGCCCAGGATTACAGAGATAGGGTTCAGACTGTCTCCCCGGAATAAGGAGTTTAGACTCTTTCCCAGTGCTAAGGAGCTAGTGTTCAGATTCTGTCCCAGGATTGAGGAGTGAGGGTTCAGAATCTCTTTCAGGACTGTGGAGCCGGGGTTCAGACACTTCCAGGAATAAGAAGCTAAGGTTCCGACTCTCCTCCAGAATTAAGAGGCTAGAGTTCAGACTTTACTCCAGAATTAAAACGCTAGGGTTCAGACTCTCAGGATTAAGGAACCAGGGTTCAGATTGTCTCCCAAGATTACAGAGCTGGGGTCAGACTCTCGTGAGGGCTCCAGTTAGGCTAGTAACTCATCTGATGCAGCAGGGTAGTAAGATCGGCAGTGAGGGGCCACCTCAGCCAGTTCTGCTGTGACTCCAGATTGCCAGTCCCAGCTCTAGACAGTGATCCCTCTGTATCTGCTGCCTTAACAGTAGCAACCAGCATTATTGAGCTGGGTAGGCCAGGGTCTGGGCTAACCATTTTCATAAAGTATTTCATTGAATCTCATATATTATTTCCATTTTTAAAAATCTGACAGCTAAGTATTAAACTAGTGATTTTCAGTCCTGGCTGCACATTTAGAACACATTAAATCAGTAACTGCTACTGAAACTAACTGATGTTCAGGCTGTCTACCACGAGCTTTTGATTCTGTTGGCCTGGGGTAAGACCTGGAAGTAATGGACCCCGTTCAAGGTCAGATAGCCAAGGAACCTGCATTCAAACCCAGGTCACTATGGCTTCAGAACCCAAATTCCGAACCCAGAGTTCTTAGCCCTGTTCATAGATCAGAATCACTTGTGCTTGTGTGTGTATATATATTTAGACACACAGAAATCATTATGGTATTGGGGTAGATTACTTAAAATATTTTTTTTAAAAACTATTTGGTTAACTTCAATGGGCAACTAGAATTGAAAACACAGCCTTAACCATGATACAATATTACATCTCATTAGACCTCATTCAACGAATACATAACTTCTTATCCAATCATGCAAAATGGGAAGGGTGGTATGTTGGAATATATTGAGAGAAGATGGAATAACAATAACATTATTGTACTGTTGAATAGTAAGGAATGAAAATGGGACACATAATTCTTTAAGTTACCTACATTTGTAAGCCATTATTTGAAATAAACTCCCATTAAGCCGTATCTGTGCATGCCTAGTTTGGCACAGTGCAGTTCTGGCCATTTACTAGGAACTCCACATATGGAAGTACATACTCATAGTGAAAAGAAATGGGACTCTAACCTGAAAGGTTTCAGTGTAAAGATGTGTGGATGGATGCTCTGAACTCAAGACTGACAGGATGTCCGGCGTGCTGCTACTTATTTGAACTTCTGGAGAGGCAAGTTTGTTGTTGATGCATGTCATTGGTACCACTTGATTATTAGTATTATTAAACTGATGTCTTGGGAGCATAGCCATTAACTAATTTTGGCTTCAGATTCAATTCTGGTTGTTGACAAATGGTGGAATGGGAGTAGAGATTGACTTAGCTACAGGAAAGAGGCCCTAAGAGTATAATGTCCCTAAGGATTCTGTAAAAAATGCAGTTATATAATTTGTTGAGATGAGTTAAGTGGTAATCATCCTGATGTTTGACATTTACAAATTCTTCCCATAGTACTAGAATTTAACTTATGCACACATTTGACACTGAAGAAGTACTGTTCTATGTAATGTACTCAAAACTTGCCAGTGGGTGTGGTGGTTCTTTCTTTAAAGTAAACAGCCTTAGATGTACTAAAGTCATTATCGAATATAGGGAGATGAATTCACTGGAGAAGTGAAATCCAAGCATCTGAAATGATACTTTGACCTTTAAAATAGGAAACAGAATAGCAGGGTTTGTTGTGGAGATAGACCCTTCCTTTAGCCAATAAGGACATCAGCCAATTCTGAAGACTTGATAGGAACTGCCAGGAAGGTTAACCATGCCACCATCACAACTTCAATAACTGTAAGGGAGGCAGTGTCATTAGAAAATTGCACTAATATTTCATCTGTGTGATTACACTGGTCTCTTCACTTAGAAAAACATGGGGTCAGACAAGGGAAGCAATACTGCTGATTGACTTTTCTTTTCTCACAGTTGGTAGTACCTGGTTTTCACCTGGGGCACAATCTATCTCTGTTTCTTATCTGATTAAGTGAGTTATTTCAGTATTGATCATTATAAACATCTGACTTAAAACTGGCCTGCGTGTGTAACTCCATATGTGGAATCTGCTCTAGTTAAGTAAAAAACATAGAACACTGCAGTTAGGAAATAGTCACAGTTGAATTCTTTTAACTGAGGCTCCATACATACTATGCATTCATATCAAGTCGCCAAGGATAAACTTAAACACAAAAACATTGTTCATTAATAAGATTAATGAACTATGAGGAAAGCAACTCTTTGGGAATATAAGTCGAGAGGCTCAAAATGTGAAATGTTTAAAAACATACGTTTACTGTTAATTGTATTGCTGAAAGGAAAGAGGGCATGTTTTACTAGCCACAAGGTGGACAGTTACCACATCCAGTTGCTTAACACGTCAGAAATATAAGACTGCCAGGCACATTGGTGCATGCCTGTAGTCCCACATACTCAGGAGGCTGATATGGGAAAATTGCTGGGCCCAGGAGTTTGAGGGCCAGCCTAGGCGATGTAGCAAATCCTGCTTTAAAAAAATACAGTTTTCTTTTATATATTAATATATAGGCATGTGTGTGTATCATATGTACATATATCACATGTATATCTATCATATGTGTATGTATCCTGTATGTATACCTTATATATACACATATACACACACCACCTAAGATGCCTCTGAGGATTGCTCTATGGATACAAGGTGCTGTCTTCCTAAGGAGAAGCCAGTTTCTCCATCACAGCTTACACTGATGCAGTGCCTTCCATGTAACAGGTACTATACCAAAGGCTTTATATGGCATACCCCTCACTCAATCCTCACAAACAGTCCTCTGAGAGATATAGACTTTCTCTCACTTAAGATGAGGAATCCAAGGCACAGATTAGTTCATTTATTTGCTCAGGATCATGTAACTCTGATGTACAGAGCCAGGATTCAAACCCTCTTACTCTGTAACCCATGCCTCGCACTGCCTCCCTCAGTCACATAATACTGATGTGGAAAAAGGCAGTAAGAGCATTTACAAGGCTCCGTAAGTGAAGTAAGTTGCATAGTGGTTCCCAAACCTGGCTGCACATCAGGATCATTTGGGAAGCTTATTTTAAAATAAATATTTCCAAAGAATACCTGTAGAGAGTCTAATTAAGAATGTCAGAGGTGTGCATTGGGATTTATTTTCATAATTACTCCCAGATGATTTCAATGCAGGCAAACAGCTGCCATTTGGGAACCATAGGATTAGATAGTAAATGTAAGCAAAGTGCATTTAAGCAAGAGTGGGCTATATTCTCTAAAAACCCTGTAGTCATGGTATGTAGGTATTAGAGCTTTAACATTAATACGAAAAACAGCCCCTGACATTGTAGGATGTTAGGAGAGATAATTGTGTAAATAGGTACAGAACGCACAGGTGAAGTGCTTTAGCAGAGTAGGAAAGAGAATCACACCAATATGGCACAGGAGAGAAAAGGGCTGCCTCTGTTTGTGGAAGTCAACTCGGGCTTCACAGAGAGGACAGGATTTATGTGAAACATTAACTTGTCTCTACAAACAAAAAAGAGAAGGAATGGCATTCGAAACAGAAAAGGCTGTGAGATCAAAAGCTGTGAAGCAGGAAAGTGGACAGATATTTGGGCAGCAGCTGGGGTTGCAGTGTGGTTAGCCTTCTGTACTGTGGCAAGGAGTGAGACCTTATTGCTGGTCACCAGCAACCGTTGGCATATTTAAGCAAGGCAGTACAGGACAAAGGCTGCCTTTCAAAACAGTCACAGAGGCTAATGTGTGAAGATGGCTTAAAGAAGGCAAAATTGTAAGGAGGGTCAACAGCGGAGAGATTGAGCCATAGTTAGGGTGAAACGGGACAAGGCCTGAACTCTGGGGCAGGGTGTCTGAGTATGGTGGGAAGGGAAGGGAAAGAGTTGAAGCAAGACATTTGAGAGATCATCAGCAGAAAATGATGACAGATCAGATGAGGGTAGACTGTTGCAAAAAATGAGGGCATCCAGTCAGGGATGAGACTGGAATTTCTGGACTGGTCCATGCAAAGATAGTAGTAGCCCAGGTTTCCGAGGGAAAATCTGTTGTTGCTGGAGATTCTCAGTTTAGTCTTGGATTTTCTTTCTATTTATTGGCAGATTTTCTTTCACTTTAAATAGAAAATAAATTAATATAAGTTTGAAAACAGATGAAAATATAAATGACTTTATTTTGAAAGAATTATAATACATAGCAGAGAAAGAAGTGTTTCTTTATCATTGTATTCAGGCTAAACTGGGACTGGCTGAAGCCTTGAGCCTTCAATATTCATCTTTGGAAAACACATGGGGATCTTCCAATCATTTTTAAAAATTCTAACAGACTAACATTGCAAGTCCAGGCTCCATTAGTCTCAGTGGTTAAACTTAAATCTCTTAACATGTAAGTCCTTCTGTAGTTGCTGTCCAGTAATAAAGTGGGTGATGGAATTTTTAAGAAAACACTTTATGGCTCTGCAATAGATGAATTTTTCCACTGGGATTTATATAATGACTTCGGAGAAAACTAAAACAATGTATAAAATAAAACCCTGTGGAAGAAAAAATAATTATAAAGAATTCCCACCTGAAATGATGGAATGCCTACAGTTGTAGAGTTCTGTATTTTGTTTCACTATCTATTTAATAATTAAAGACCCCTTTAGTAGCCAGAAGTTCCACTTTAAAACACTGTATTCTAGGGTGCTAAGAATTTGGTGGAGAGCAATAACTTTTTCCAAATGTGGCGGGAGAAACATTCAAAAGAGAGGCATCTTTGACCTGAGACTCACTCAAGTAAATCTTGCTAGGGAGAGTTATTCTTATTGTTAGGTGAAGGATCTCGAGCTAGGGACCACCTAATGGACAGCTGGACCAACTCTCCAGAAGCCCTGAGATGCACAACCTTTGGCACTATGTTTTGAAATACTATGGAGCAGGGTTTGGTTCCCTGCTATGCCACTTGCTGTCCGCATGTTCTTTAGCAGGTAACTTAAACCTCCTGAGACTCCTTTCCTTCTCTGTAAGGTAGGTGTGATGGAACTCACCTCATGGGAGTATGGCGAAAAGTAAGTATTAAATGAGGCAATATGTGTTCAAATTGCTGTGTAAATGGAAAGGAATATGTATTATAATTATTACACTTTTAGAATTTTCTTAAAATAAAACCAAACCGGGTTTCAGGTTTTTAAACCACGTATACACATACATACCTTGCAAGTGTTTTTTCTAAATAGATATCTCCCTGATTATCTCTTTTATACCCATGTATCCAGCAGCTAGGGATTTAAAGGCAGAATATGCTACTTTTAGGGAGTAACGAACTTGAGGAGGCTGTAGGTTTGCAAACCTACAAATTTGCTGAATTTTTGCAAATTCATTTGCATTTGAATTTATACTCCATCTTCATAGTACACAAAGCGGCTGGTATGCAGCCATGGCTACTAGTGCTAGGCATTGCTTCTGCTGTGATGTTCCTCCTGTGGAACACTGACTTTGAAAACATGTTTTCTTACTGTGACTGTTCTAAATTTACCTTGATGATAAAGGAAGCACTATAGAGACGCAGTAAGCCAGTTCTAGGAGTCCTGGAGATCAAAAGGAAAAAAAGGAGGGTGAGGCTGTGCTTTCTGCAGCATCCTCACGAACTTCTGCTGGAGCACCAGCATTCCAATGAGATTATTCAGCTTCAAGTAGATCTTGTCTCGGGTGGTTGAAATGTCAAGGCCAAGATCTAACGCTCTGCCTCAAGTGGGTTGCACCACACCCATGAGCCTCTTGCATGTCTTCATGAGTTTAAAGAGTGTGTAGTTGACTGTGTGTATGAGTGTGAATATGTGTGTGTGTGAGGAAGACTGATAATCTGGAGTCATGGATTTTACTCATATCTGCCACTAAGGAACCTTGCAGATCACCTCACCTGTTTTAATTTCATTTCTCTTGCCTAGATGATAAAGGGCAGAATGAGATGCTCTCTTAAGATTTCTTCCTGTAACATCTTACAGTTTTTTGACTGACTGACTGACTAACTGATTCACCAAACCTTGAACCTTATGGAATTGTGATTCTAAATGCAGTGTTGTAGTGGCAATCTTTTGTCAACCTAGTTTCTGTGTCCTGTATTCATGAGGCATATGTTGTTCCCTAATTCAGTGTTAGATTCTCTCCTCTCCCTCCCAAGGCAGGGGAGGGCACATGGTGGCATACCTACCTGATTCTACAAGGTCTCCTACACCTTGAAGTAGAACCAATGATGTTACTTGTCAGCAGATTTAACAACAACATGAGTGTCTTCATTTGTGATGGATGGAAGCTTCCCAAAGTGGGTGAGAGAGAACAGAGTCAAAGGAAGGGGAGCCAACTTCCTTCTGTTAACGGTCCTATTCTGATAACCCCTGAGAAAATCCACAGAAGAGTTTTAATCCCTCTAGACGAGAATCCTTCCAAGGAAGTGAGTTCCATCCAACTTTTAGGTATCCAAGAAATCATGAATTAATAGATCCTGAATACCTGCCATGCTACATGTACAAAGTAACACATATAGCTATCCTATGTGACTGCTATGTAGGTTATATTTTAACTTTATAAACTGCAGAAGTAATGACAAGATACAGACATGAGATCACAATTTTTCCCACTTGTATTGGGCCACTTAGCTTGAATTTTGAATTCTACATTAGAAAATTTCAAATATATATCTTGTGGTTCATCTCCTAAATTAAAATGTGATTCCTCCTCATTGGTTTCTTGTGATTTTCAGCCAGTCACCAAAGCTCATATCCTCCTCTGTCTCCAGAGACTGATGAAATTTTTAGGTTCTAGAAATTTAGAGGATGCTAATGATCTCATATTCAAACAAGTCAAATAAAAATATGCAATGTTTTGAGCCAGGCATTGTAATTGAGAGAAGTACCTAAGTGGCATGTATTCATTTATGTACCAACTGTTTGCTAGGTGTATTCTGTGTGTAAGTCACTGTACTGGTGATGCAAAGCTAAGCAAAGCCTAGCCTACTCTAAAATAATTTAAGCCATAATAGGGAAGTTAGGCTTGACAAAAATGACCTAAGTACAAAGTACAAGAAGCTATTGAAGTGGGAAAAAGTTTCTAAGACACTGGAAAAGGCTCTTTTTCTTTATCCTCTTTGTTGATGGTCCCCAAGACCACCCTCAGTTTCAGTGATTTGCTGGGACTCAGGATTCAGCATGTAGTCGTACTCATGGCTATGATACAAAGTAAGATCAGCAAAGGGAAAAGGTGTATGGGACAAAGTCCAGCAGAAACAAGAGGCAAGCTTCCAAGAGTCCTGTCTCCCAATGGAGTCAGTACTGAATGAGCTGACTTTCTCCAGCAACAAGTTGGACACACATGTGTGAAATGTTGCCTACCAGGGAAGTCTATCAGAGACTCAACACTAGAAGATTTTTACTGGGGGCCAGTCATATAGGTGTCCTCTTCCTAGCACATACCAAAATTCTAGACTCCCAGAAGGAAAGCAGGTGTTCCACACAAATCACATTGTGCAACAGTTGAGGCAATGAGCCACTCATCAGTTCTGAGAATGGTGGGAGCATGCCTGAAATCCAAATTTCCAGATGCCAACCATGGACCAACTTAGTGAGCAGGACTTCAAAGGATAGCAGTTTCTGGCCTGGTATGTTAACTGTTTTCTGCACACCATCAAAAAATTATCATGGAAAACAGTAATGGAAATAAAGATCCCAGAATAGTTAATGTGACAGAGCTGTCCAAAATCAGGCTACTTGGAAAACAATCAGAGGGAGGCAAAATTCCATGCAGTCATTTCATTCATCCATTCATTTTTGTGTCCATCAAGTATTTGGTGAGCTCTGAAAAAAGAGTGAGCACCAGAATGGTTTCTTATTTATATGAATCTATCATGTGACCCAACACCCTGGAATCAGAATGATAGTCCACTTGGAAATTCCACATTTTTACTGAGTGAGTGGTGCCAAGCCCTGGGCTCAATGTTGGCTGTGTGAACAGGTCAGAGCAGATTGCTGCCCTCACAGGGCTCACAGGTGGACACGGTTTACTTTCTCAACCAACCCCTGACCCCATGCTCAATAATACTGAGCTCAGTGAGAAGGGGAGGAGAGTGGAAGAGCAGATGAAGGAGGTTTGGGTTCCTCATCATGGACAGAAGAACGGGGCCCCCTGAGGCAGCAGTTCCTTAACAGCCCAGGGAACTCTAGGCTGGGAAAGAGGCTCTAAGAAAACAGCTCTGGACACCAGCAACATGCCGTGCTGTCCCCAGAACACCAGACCAGCTTTTCTAGGACACAGAGTTGCAGGGCCTGGATTCAAGATCCTGAGTTAAAGCAGTTGAAACAAACACCAGGCCTGCAGTTGGAGAAATGAGAGCCCCCTCACTCCAGTTCAGGTAACCAGCTAGAGGCAGCACAGAGGTGTCCAGCACCTTACCTGCACAGCCTGGTGGTGGCCAGCACTTCTTCCAAGTAACCTTCCATCACAAGGTTGGTGGCCTGCTCTTTGTGGCAGCCCCTCTCTCACTGGACTAGAGAAGCACTTCTTGACCATTCGATTATTGGGATTAATGGCATATTCCTCACAGCATCTCCTGTGAGTATCTGACAGCATCTCCTGCACATCACATACTCCTATAGATCTTGTCACTGACTCTTTCACCAGTAGGCATTACTGAGAAAGGAGGTACTATGGTATTTCAAACTCAGGAAATTGACCAGATTCTACCTCCTCACAAACCACTGTGCAGCTGTGGTCAAGTGACTTAACTTTTCTAAGTCCACACCTTCTCACTGAGACACAAGGATAGCAGTACTTCCCAGGGCTGTGGCCAGGTTCAATGAAACTTTGCATCTGTATCACCTGGGATGTCCCAACACGTAGTAGACAAACTCAGTAAGCGAGAGTTCTTGTTCTTTTTCCCTGTAGGAGCTTGCCTTGGATGTTAGAGGACGCTGAGGAATGTTCCGTAGCTTTAGAAGCAAGAGCTCTAGCAGTCCCTCGACCTCTTCCCCTTCTTTTTCTCCTGCCTGCAGGAGAAATTCATTCTGTAACTTCTACTGTCAAGTTACAGAATGAATCTGGAGAGAACAGCTCTTTCTGTCGTTCCATGCTCCACACACAGAGCTCACGAAATATGTTAGAACATCTGAGGTCAAGCAGCACCCATATTCCTTTCCCCTACTTGCTATTTCTTCAAGGTTCTTGCTGTCTCTGTCTTTGCTAACAAAGGACAAAGTAAAAGTCAGTGGACTGGGGAGCAATGAAATTAAGACAGGCTCTTCTTTTCATAATATGTGTTCTTTAAAACCTTAGAAATCTCTTCTGCATCTAACTCCTGTTCTCCCTCCTTTGATCTCCGTGGAGGGCGCCCCCTCACCCAATTCTTTCCCTCAGGTTTTACAGTGGGGACTTGGAAAAGTATTTGGAAACTTGGAACAAATTATGAAACAGATGCAGCTGAGAAAACTGAGGCAGAGATAAATATATCTCTTGCCACAGTTCCACATCTAGCAAGAGGCAGCTTTGTAACACAGGAGTCCAAGAATCTATGCATTTATCTATCACAGCATGCTGGCTCTCTAGAAAGGAGAGTTGCCTTTGACGAGATAACAACAGGGTTGCACCACAAAGCCACCATCTTAACAAGTGACCCAGGCCATATGTATGTGCCATAGTGCCAAAGAGTGGTAAACTTTCCAAACTTTAGGATGAGACAGGGATAGAGTTAAAATCCTGGTTCAGCTAGTTTTTACCCTAATCTTTCTGAGCATTTGTTTTCTAGTCTATCACACTGGGGGAGTAATGTTTACTTTTGTTATGGTTTTGCAGATGAACTAGTGTACGTGAAGCACTAGTCCGGGTTTTGGAATCCAGTAGGGACTCAGTAAACGTTAGATGCGATGAGGATGATGCAGGTCTGTCGGTGGCAGTTTCACTCCAATGCTAACTGGGTAGCATTGAACCTGGACAAAGTGGAATTTGTTGGAGTTAAACAAACTTGTAATCCGAAGGCTTAACCACCATCTACTCTCTGCTGCCATCTAGGAAAGTGGAGCTGGAGCCAGAGGACACACTCGTTATTTTAAGACTGGATTGGCATGTTCCCCTTAAGGGGTATGCTCAGAGGAACCCTGTGGAGATTCTGGACCAAGTTCCCTTCTCCTTCATTTAGCAATTACACATGAGCTCTGGTCAATTGGTTCTAATTGAAGGATTTTAAATAGTGGGTTTGCAGCTTCTCTCCATCCCGAGTACATCTTCCTTTCCCACAGTCAGTAACTTCCACTTCACTCTATTTTTTATGGCAGCTGGGGGTGAGGGCTGTGGAGCAGGACTATGTTGCTTAGCAGCGATTATCAGAGCTGCCGTGTGCTTTTGTGTTTTTTTTTTTTAAGCCGGGTTTTTTGTCAGTCTGTCTGATGGAATCATATTGGCATCCTCCCTTGTCAGAACCCCATGGGTCAAGTGTAGGCGTGTGCATGCTTTATAGATGGGTCCCCGTTCCTGCCTGCTGCCTGCTCAAGATGATGGTGGCTGCTGGTTTTGTTTAACAGACACTTCATGCTGCAAATTCTCAAGTGCAAATCACCTTTTGTTTCTTTTATCCCTGGCAATAATGAAGGGCTGAACTGGAGCTTAAATAATTCTTTCAATGAATACATTAAACAGACTCTTTCATTATCGATGTTAGAGGAATGAAAATAATTTGCACAAAGCCACATTTCCTTCACAAAGTTTTAAAAGAAGTGAGGGAACTGCCATTGAGGGAACAATTAATTTTGTTTCTGTAGGAAAATGGGGAGGGGGCAGATGAAATATGTTTTAAGACTTTCGAAAAGATTTCTGGTGGGAACGTTTAACAACTGAGTAAAACGTTGCTTCAGGAAAGATAGTGCTATTTGGATCTGTGTTTTTGTGGCAGTTTCTTACTATCTTCAGAGCAGACGAAGAATGGAATTCTCTCCTGGTTTTGAGAGTTAAAACTTACTACAAAGACAAGTAATTTTGAAAGTGATGTTTCTATTAAAGCTATGGGATACACTTTGCATGTCATAATAGTGTATACATCTTTGTTTTTTCTTTCTTTCTTTTTTTGAGACGGAGTGTCCCTCTTGCTCAGGCTGCAGTGCAGTGGCACAACCTTGGCTCACTGCAAACTCTGCCTCCGGGTTCAAGCGATTATTCTGCCTCAGCCTCCCGGGTAGCTGGGATTACAGGTGCTCAACATCACACTTGGCTAATTTTTGTATTTTTAGGAGAGACAGAGTTTCACCATTTTGGCCAGGCTGGTCTCGAGCTCCTGACCTCAGGTGATCCTCCCTCCTTGCCCTTCCAAAGTGCTGGGATTACAGGCACGAGCCACCATGCCTGGCCCTAATAGTGTATATCTCTTTATGGCTAAACTTACACATATGCAAAATTGGCTATTAAATTTTTCTCCCATTTCAGTGCCCCTTACATTTTTCCTACCATTTTCCTATTCCCCAGGTCTTCCCCATTATTTACTTTCTTTTTTTGGTTGGATTAAAAATTTTAAATTAAAAAATTTTTAAGACTTTTAAAACTTTATCTTAAATGAGATAATTAAGACTTGTAGGAATGACAGAGTGGCCCAAAGTCACCCAGCTCAGAGGGGTCCATATACTCCAACAGCTTTTATTCAGGTGAGTACTCCTGCTAAGATACCTGCCAGAGGATGACACTCTGTTTCTAAACGGTGGAACTATGATGGAGTTACAGCGAAATGAACTCTGTCTTAGCATGATAAAGATATTGTTCTTCAGATCTTTGGAGCTGTCAGGTCAGCAGGCTGCCTCATAAAGATGCAAATGCATAGATAATAGAAGTGTCCAAACAGAGATTGTGGGAGCTGCTGTGAGAGCTGGGGTGAGGAGATGGTCTCATTCTAGTTAAGGGTCTACAATAGTGATATCAATGTTATTTAGGTATAACCTGGTCATTCTGACAACTAAAGAGGTGAAACAACTCTTAGTGGCATTTATATGTTAAAAGTAGACTGTTGAAGACAGAACACTTTAAAAGCTTAAAGAAAGAGACCATAAAGATGTATTAGTAACAAAAGAGCTGACCCTTTTTGAACAATACCCCATAGGTATTAAATATTATGCACAATTGCTGTGACTATTTGTTTTCAATTCTTTAAGGACCATGCAGGAGCTTATTTGGTTACTATTTGACAGATTCTACATCTGCTGATCCTCAGTTTCTTGCTTTCCAGGTGACTCACATTAATAACTCCTAGTGCTTTACCAACTTGAGGGAATTTTAATCATTATGTTAGTCTTATTAATCCATTAGTAACTGCATGTAACCTGCGATGATCCTTTCACTTTCCCAATTTTAAAATTGCATGATTATGGTGCTGGAAAAATTGAATATTCACATGTAACAAAATGAACCCAGACACAGAGCTCATCTTTCATAAACATTAGCTCAAAAGTTGATTGTAGACATAAGTGTAAAATGCAAAACTATGAAATTCCTTGACTATAATATATGAGAAAATCTTGAGTTTGATGATGAGTTTTTAGATGTTAATATAATACCGAAAGCATGATCCATGAAAAAAAAAATGTACAAGCTGAACATTATCTAATTAAAAACTTTTACTCTGTGAAAAACAGTTACAAGGATAAAAAGACAAGCCCATAGAATGGGAGAAAATGTTTGCAAACTAAATATTTCATAAATGACTTGTGTTTAAGATATACAAAGAGCTCTTAAAACTCAACAATAAGAAAACAAACAGGCAAAAACTTGAACAGATGTTCAACATAATATATCACTAGGAAAATGCAAATTCAAACCAAGGAGATACTAGTACATGCCTGTGAGAATGACTAAAATTCAAAAACTAGGCAATACTAATTGTTGAGAGGGAAACAAAGCAACACACATTCTCATTCATTGATAGTGGGAATAGAAAATACACCAACTTTGAAAGATTGTCAGTTTCTTATAAAGCTCAACATAGTCTTATCATATTTACATACCATAGTTACCATATGATCCAGTAATCACATTTTTAGGTATTTACTCAACCAATTTGAAAATTTATGTCCACACAAAAACCTGCAGTCAGATATTTATGGCAGCTTTATTTATAGTGATCAAAAATTTCAAGAAACCAAAATATCCTTCAATTGGTGAATGAAATACTATTCAGTAATAAAGAGATATGAGCTATAAAGCCATGCAAAGATATTGATGAATCTTAAGTACATATTGCCAAGAAAAAGAAGCTAACCTGAAAAAGCTACATAGTATATGATTCTGATTTTATGACATTTTGGAAAAGACAAAACTAAGTAGATTGATGGTTGCTAATAGGTTTTGCGGGAGGAAACGGTATTGAATAGGTAAAACACAGGGGACTTTTTAGAGTGGTGAAATTATTATGTATAATATGGTAATGTCAGATACGTTACACTAAGCAACACTTTTTTGTTAGCACAGGCTATCTGCAAGGCATGTGCTCCAACAATATTTGGTGAACATGTGGTCTCCAGTGAATGTGGTAGTGTGCCCTTATAAAGAGCACACAGGATTCAGGGTTTAGGAGATTTTCATTTATAGTGCCTATATACTTCTGTATTATTGAAAAATATTACAAGAATGCATTTAAATATTATACACGTTAAAGCATGAAATTTATTGTGTAGAATTTTATGTTGATTTAGTGCATTGCAAAGCAAATTCATTCTGTCCCACATTTCTAAGTGGCTAACACCTTTCTATTTCTGTTTCTCCTTTTAGATTCTATCTCTTTGAAGGCATGGATATTACCTTTGAATTACTTACAGGTTTTAGCGTAGTTGTTTAAGTATATTTAGGTACTCAAGAATATTTAATATAATAGTATTCCTTAATTTCTAAGAAAACACAGTCCTGTATTCAAATTCCATTTCTACCATTGGTCAGGGTACCTAACCTCTGAAACTTAGTTTGACCAAGTATACAATATAATTAATAATACTGAATTCATCTTGCTGATTTGTGAGGATTTGATTCTAGCTATAGAAAACTTAGACTAATTTTTGATATAAGTTGGGAATGTAATAAATGGTTTCAAAGAAAGTGATGGCTATAGATGGATAGAAATGGTATAATATCTTAGTTAATCAGGAAAAAAGGTGGCTTAGCAACCAGAGTAAGAAAAATGTTGGTAGGTGTTATGGGGACAAGGTGGGAATGGCTCACCACTCAGCACCTATTGGACCCAGTCTTGGTTTCCATCAGCCCCTTCATTGCTTGGAACCAACTTGCAGCATCTATTTGTATTGCAGAATGGGTATAATTTGGGGGTATTCCCTCTTCCTGTCTGCTCTTTACACTGGTGAGGCTACCCAAGAAGCAGATGTGCTTGATCTCTTATAAGTCTCATTTTCACTGCCATCAGCTAAGTGGAATAGGACTTTCCATAGAGCCTTGTACACAGAATGGAGGCTCAATTGCTATTAGTTGACTGACCCATTCTTTTGTTCCAAAAGACCAAGGCAACTGTAGAAACTGTTATCTAGAGACTGTTCCATTCCATTGATTGAGCTTCAGGGATCCACATAAGTGGCATGAAAATGAACATAGGTGATTTACAGTTCTCAGAGCACATGTCATTATATTTTGCAAGAACAATGTA
Source organism: Piliocolobus tephrosceles (assembly GCF_002776525.5). Taxonomy (NCBI): domain Eukaryota; kingdom Metazoa; phylum Chordata; class Mammalia; order Primates; family Cercopithecidae; genus Piliocolobus; species Piliocolobus tephrosceles. The sequence continues at coordinate 61,793,064 of NC_045447.1, read as the reverse complement.
TTCCACTATTGTCTACAGTTGCACAACATGAAGCTTTTATATCCATATTACAGATACCAGCTTCTTTTTGGCATTTTAGGAAGTTGTTACTTGCCATTATCTCTTCTACTAGACTGTAAGAGCATGGAAACATGCTCAACATGTTCAACACCCCCCAGCACCTGACACATCTCTTATAATGTAGTAGAAGCTACATAAATATTTGTTGGAATGAACAAATCTGCTTCATCGATGTAAAGAAGATTTTAAAACCCTAGAAACATAGTAATGTTTCCACAACAAAAACCTGACAAACTTTTAGATTTAAAAAAATAGAGTTTTGGAAGGGAAGGGAGTGGGCTTTTTGGAACTGAAGGGAAAAAAGCTCACATTTTTTCATGTCTACATAGTATAAACAAATGGAACATCCTATTTTCAGTTTGAGTTTGAAAAAGAATGTTTGTTTAACATTCAGTCACCTACACTTCAGTGACAGCCAAAAAAAAAAAAAAAAAAAAAAAGCAGATGATTAACAGAGTGGAGGAATTTATTTGGTAACTATAAAACAGAAATGTCTCTTAAAAAGTCAAGATCAGATACTAAAGTCAAGTCAAATGGGAATCTGCAAAAATATAATTAAAATTTGCAACCTCTGTGAAGAGTGAGTAAAATGTTGGAAGCATCCATGAATTCTAGGAAGGACAAGAATGAGCAAATTATAAAGTTCTAGAGAATCTTACCTATAATAAATAAAGATATTTTTATTTTATTTTTCCACTTCTCCCAGGATATTGATAACAGTTGATCATTAGGTTCCAGGCAATGAAGCTATAAAAATTAATAAGCAGGACCTTCAAACGACTCATTAGCTAATCCTTCATTATCCATTTTGTAATGGGTGACACATTTAACGCATTTGGTAATATACTCAGGGGCACATTTAAACAAAAAGAGTTTGGTGAAGCAATTTGAAAAACATGTAAATATTTTTATTAGTGTTAAATTTGCCTAAATTCTAGTTGATTAAATATAAGATAGGATCTAACTCTATATGTAATACATGTTTACATTTTAGACCCTTTCCTTATCTACTCCCACTTTAGTGTTTTGGTTTTAACCTCTAAAAGGAAAAATTTTCTAGACTTATCTCATTAAAATTTTGTTTTATGATTATTTGCCAGCAGGTTCTCCAATAGAAAGTGTTTATGGAACACTGGGAATTTTTAAGTGGCTTATGCAGTAGAGGAACAGATTGAGTATTGATTTCACAAACTTTGGAGAGTAGTTCCTCTGAGCCAGGATACTCTGCTAGGGCTAGAAACTGGGAGATGAACCAGACCCTTCTTAATGAGCTCATCATCTGGCAAGGAGTCAGACTTGCCAAGATAGTGTTGAGTACATATAAACTGATAGACTTTTATAGTTGGGCAGACAAGTCAGATGAAACTGAAAATATAAAGCCATAGAGGAGCAGATGATCATGGTGGGTTCAGAAGGCCATAAGCCATCCGATGTTGCTAGAGCATTAAGAGCAAAGAAGGAAAAATGGTTGGAAAAGAGTCTATAGGGATAAATGGAGACCCAAGAGAGAAGACTTTGGGGGCCTTTAAAAGGAGGTTAAGGTTACAATCTAGATAATTGCACAAGAGTGGTACAATTTAGTACCACTTGCTACTAAAGTGATTTCTGGAGCACAGCATCACGTCACCAGGGAGTGTGTTAGAAATGCATCATCTCAGGCCCTAACCCAGACCTCCTGAGTTAGAATTAATAATATAATGAGATTCCCCATTGACATACGTACATCAAAATCTGAGAAACACTGCATGTAGAAGTGGAGAGTTGTTGACGCGTGTCATGCCAGAGAGATGTGATTGGCATTGTTTTTTAGAAAGCTCACTTAAGCAACCATGTGATGGATTGAGGAAAGGATAAGATTAGAAACAGAGAGACTATCAAGAAGAATGCTCTGGTGGTCCAGAAGAGGGCTGACCAAGCCTGCAGATGGAGCAGTCAAGTAGAAAAGATATTCAAGAGGCAGCAGGGCTAAGATATAGCAATTTATTTAATGTAGAGGGAAAAGAAAAGACAGTTAATAGGCAGAGTTACAGTTTCTGGCTTGAATTACCTGGGAGGATGTTGTACCAGTATGGAAAGAGTTTGTAGAAGCAAGAACACATTTGGAAAGTCTGGACGAGAAATAAATTCAATTTGAATTATTCAGTTAGAGGTGCCTGGGAGACATTTGTTTAAAAATGCTTAATAGGCAATTGGGTGTGTAGGTGTCTGGAATTTGAAGTAAAGGTACCTATATTTTAAAGTTGTCATTGTATCAGTGCTGTCTATTTCCATGGTTATGAAAAAGATTCCCAGGAATAATTGGTAGAATAAGATACTAGTGGTATAAGGATGGAGCACCAGAGAACATCAGCCTTTAAAGGATGGGCAGGGGAATACCAAACTATGGGAAGATGGAAGACAGTCTGAAGGGTATGGTGTCATGGAAAGGAAAGAAGACAGTTTCAAGCAATAGGGATGACCTACTGGTCACAATTCATGCATGTAAAATGAAGACTGGAAAATGCCTATTAGGTTTGGTATCTGGGAAGATATTGATAATTTTAGCCAGGGAAATTTTAGCTGGATGATGACATCAAAAGAGTTTCTGTTTGCTGAGTTTGTGGAGTCATGAAGTATAGTGAAGACTTCTTTCTAGAAATGGGGCTGTGGAAGGAAGGAAAACCTTTGACTACTAGGAACAGGAACACAATGTGGAAAAGAGGCTTGCTCTCACTTTCTCTCTCTCTATCTTAAATATGAAGATATGAAGAGATGAGCATAGAGAAGAGAGTCAATGGGAGGGAAAGAGTGACATTATAGAGGAGGGGGGAGAGTAATAAATAATGGAATGACATCCCTTTGGGGACAGCAGTGGATGGAATTCAGAGTGCAGATGGAAGAGATTTGCCTTAATCAGCAGAAAAGACAAGTTAACCCGTGAGAGACTGAAGGAAGCATGATGCAGGGGCATGGAAGTTTGGGGAGGCAGTGATTTTAGGGTATTCAAATCTAAAGGACTTAAATTTTTTCTGTGAAATAGGAGACAATGACATATGTATAGAAGGAAAGGAGGGGGCTAGTAGAAATGGGATACCTGGTGGAGAATGAAGAAAGAAGCTAACCAGGAAGTGCAGTGGATGTGGGTAACATTTAAAACCATTCAACTCAGATTCTTGATTCTGGAAAATGTGTTATGGTAGCTTCTGTGTTACCTAGTCCATCTATTTAATGAATAAACAGATGTAAATGTGTTTGAATTATCCATCATCTGTGACCTTAATGCATGGTCAATGAGGCTGTTATTTCGGTGCCTAAAAACTAGACAGTGCTCCAAAGATGCTAAGAGCAAACAAAAAACCTTTACACAACTGTAATGTGGGGGGGAGTCAATGTCACCAGCAGTTGCTGAACATCTATTCTATATCTACTATTATAGAGGACGTGGGAAGTAACAGTGGAAATACTAGCAATAATTTTAGCTAATTCACAGTTTCTCAGAGTTGGAAAGACTCACAGAATTCATCTAAATTTTTTTTTCAGCTCCTGTGTGAATGCCTCGGTGCCAAGGTTTTCATTACCTACTAAGTAGCCAACTCCATATTCAGTATACTGTATTTGATTATTTGAAATGGTTATTTTTATCAAGATAAGGAGCTGAATTCCACTTTAATGTATGAGATGTGCCAAATTTATTTTCCTTCATTTCAACAAATACGTAGACATCCTAACTTTAAGATGCTTGTTCTTGGCCTTGCAGCATGATCAGTAGGTTAGGGCCCCTGGCCTTGGTATCTTTATAACATAGTAAGAAAGGTAAGACGAGTTCCCAAATAGCCACAAGAGAGATGAAAACACGTGCCATCAGATAAGTAATAATATGCTGTGCTTTTTTGTTGTTGTTGTTTAAAAATGAGGTGCCAGGAGTCATATCTCAATAAATTATGACGTAAATGTCCTGTATCCCCTTGCCAGTCTTGTTTACATTGGAATGTCCACATGCTTTGTCAGCCAAGTGAGTCAGTCAAGGTGGAAATACTAATTAATTTGAGCGGACATGCTCTGCTAGCTCATACTGTAAAAAAATCTGTGGTGTGTACTACCAAACTCTGTATAGCACTTTATAGTTTACAAATCACTTTTCATAATTATCACCACTATTCTGTAAGATAAGTATTATTGTTCTTCCTCACTTACACATGAAGGACCTAAGATTCAGTTTCAGTAATTTACTCAAAGCACACAGCAGGGAGGTGGTGAGACAGGACTTCCACCCAGGTCCTGTGACTCCAGATCTCGCTACAAGAGCAGGAACTCTGTGGATTCTGTGGAGGGGAGATTGTAGGTGCTTGGAGGATGCGTAGAAGCAGCAGCCTTTAAGGACTGATGAGATTTTAGTATAAGGAAATATGAGGGAGGGCATTCCAGGCACAGGGCACTGCAAAGTTCAATATATGAATGCAGGAAGTACGGACACGCCACGTAAGAGCCATGGTTCCATGCATGGGTTTGGGAATCATCTGACTAAAAGAGATGGTTGACTCACTGAAAGCTTAAAAGAAGTGCAGGTCAAGAAACAATAGAAGAAAAGATGCCCGTCGACAGAGCCCTGAGATCATCTATGGTTAGTTTGTTGGGTTGGAGGCCCAGGAGGAGCCCCCAGATGAGAAATCAAAGGAATGGCCGGTGAGTTAGGATCATTCTCAGTTACTATAGAAAACAAGGGGGAGAGATTTTCAAGAAGGAGGATATGATCATAAGAGGGTGATGATTGAGGGCCAGTGGGTAGAAGACGAGCCTTGGTGAGCTTGAGGAGAGTGGAATAGTGATGACAGAAGTCAGAATGTAAAGAGTAAGAATGCAAAAAAGAAATCAAGGTAGTGGGTAGGACAGAGGCCAGTAAATCGACACTGTCTTAGAAGTACTTGAAGACAGCTCTCACATATTCTCACTTCTCCTCTTCTTAGGCAAAATGCCCTTGATTAATCCCATGGATTGTCAAATGCTTTCCAGATAACCACAGTCATGTTTTCTTTCTTTATAAATTGTTGGTTTGGCCACTGTCCTTCTTAAAGTTTGGCATCTAGAAATTAACTCCCTAACAGTGTTTATGACCTATTCAGCATGAAGTAGAAAAAAAGCTGTCATATATTTTGTTTCCTACACTGTACTTTTAATAGCAGCTCACATTTATATTAACCACGTTTCACTGTTGATTCATTGAGCTTGCAGTCAGCTATGATCCACGTCATCCACATCCTATACTTGCCAACTCTTTGAAGAGACAATCCAAACAGGGAATAGGGAGCCATGGAGTGGAAAAGGACATGACTGGCATCAAGAAATCTATATTTTAGTTTGTACTCTGACCTTTATTAGATATATGCTCTTGGGAAAGTTGGTCTACTTCTCTCTGGGCTCCAGAAGGAGCTAGATTAGATGATTTTTAAGCCTCTAATTCTAAAATTTATAAAATTAATAACTGATTTTTTTAAAGCCTTCATTAATTTACCACTCATATATTTCTAGAACTCAATTCTGTACCAGGCACTACTAGGCTTTCAAAATAGAGTGGTGAGCATGGTAGCAGTAGTCCTAATCTGTGGAGCTTAAAGCCTCTTGGTCACATTTTGAGGCTGAAAGATACTTGATTCAATGCAGGGAAGAATGGGTGAGGACTGAAGCCTCTGGCAGTGCCCTGAACTCATTTCTTCTGAAGGATGTGTGAAAGGCAGTGACTTTGATGACTTTTAAAATGCAGAATGAAGAATAAAGTCATTACGCTTAGAATTACATAAAGAAGTAATCACTTTATGTCATTTCACAGCTACCAAAACATGTATAGAATAACATGGCAAGCAAGAGAATAGTAAAGTATGATACTAAAATTTTTCCAGCCACCTAGTACTTACAGAAAGCCATAGGCACTTATACTGAGGAAGGAGATGTGAAGAATGACACCATCCCTTAAGATGGAAATATCATTACACGGCTTTAATGTTTTCTACCCTGAAGGCAAAAGTAGTGAGGCATACAGGGAAATTCTGGCAGCAGGCAATTTTGAGATTTATAGCATCAGATACAAAAGCACAGGGACCTGCTAAAAGACTTTTTCTTCCTTGGTGTCAGCTGAAGATCAGCACCTATCATGATCTTAAAATCCCATTTTTCAACAAATAAGGATAACCTCATAAGAAAAACACCCCCTTTTTTGTGCTTCTGAAAGCAAACTTGGCTATGAAGATGAATTTTTTCCTTTCCCCTTTCAACATAAGCTACCATGGTGTTCCATTGACCTATTGTTATGTAATAAACCAACCCAAACTTAGTGGTTTAAAACAATATTATCATTATGTCCCATAATTTATGGGTTGACTGAGTTCAACTGAATGATTCTTCTGCTCCTTGTGGCATCCACTGGGGCTGCACTCTTTGGAGAGCTTAGTTGGATAGAATGTTCAGGATGGTTCAGTCACATATCTGGTGGTTCCGTAGGCACAGTCAGAGGCTGGGTTCAGCTGGGACACGGGAACATCTGAGTCTCTCTGAACAGTTTTAGGACATTTCCTATTCCACCTAGCCTCTCCACTTGGCTGCTTCACATATACACATATGTACCTGTGCAGTGCTTTCCTGTCCATACAAAGTTTATGCTTCCTTAACAGGAACAACATATCATTAATATAAACCAATGACAAAATAATAATACATAAATATATTCAGCATTCTGATTCTCTTCCCCTAAGGAATACACGGGCTGAATTTCAAAAATAACTTAAGTAGTTGAGAGACAAAAAAATTTTTTTTGAAGAACTAATTGCCATTTGTGTGAAGTACATCAAGAATGACAGAAATGGGTGGGAAGAAAAGAGTGGACATTGAAGAATGCTTGCTATGCGTTAAGTAGAAACCTCCCCCTTTCTTAGGCATTTTCTTGAGATACTGAGTAAATATTTGAAATTCTTTAAGTTACATATACAATTTAAATACTGATATACATTTCTCCTGACTTTGTGTATTTACATTTTTCAGAGACAAGGCCATGGAGTGTATGGCGGGGGTTCTGGGAGGTGGTGATGGAGGTGGTGAGTCATGGATAGCAGAATTGCACTACTTATAATGTCAAAGCACTCACTATCTGTAGAGTTGTGCCTTGAACATTTTGTTTTTGAAGGGGAAATAAATCTGTATGAGTTCAAATTATTTTCTTCTATTTGTTTTCCTTTGACATACTCACACATACTGATGAGACTTCTAGCCAGTAATAAGAGAAACTTTAGGGTTTATGAAACAATATGAGTTAGCTTGCCCATGAAATGATTTAATTTACTACTCTGATTTTGTATGAAATTAAAATCATTGCACTAACTGGATATAGTGAGGATCTGAAATACATCTGCATTTTAGTGCTAGGATGAAGATGAATGCTAGAATGGTAGTGAACTTGGAGCCAGTCTGGGTGAGGATGATGTCTGTCAGAGCTGTCTGTCACCCACTAGTTTTGATCATTATTTCAAAACACTGTACAGCAAGCTTGTCCAACCTGCCCTGCGGGCCTCATGTGGTCCTGGACAACTTTGAATGTGACCCAATACAAATTTGTAAACTTTCTTAAAACTATGAGATATTATGTGATTTTTAAAATATCATCAGTTATCATTAGTGCTAATGTATTTTATGTATGCCTGAAGACAATTCTTCTTCCAATGTGGCCTAGAGAAGCCAAAAGATTGAACTACCCTTCTGTAGAGCATTAACTGAGATGTCAGTGGAGAGAAAGAAGAGAGGAGCCCTAACAGAGTTATCACCATTTCCTTGGCATCATGGAGACTGGGTGGCCTGTTTTGATACAGATAGGGATGGCAAATTGCGAACATTAGGTCTAGTCCAACAGTACTTGGGTCAAAAGAAGGGATGCTATGAATTTAGGTCCTCCTAGAATTTTGCCAAGATAGGATTAGAAATACAAGAGATTTATTGGGAAAAAATGTGAGGGGTCAAAGGATGCTGGAAGAGCTATCAGATTGCAGTGCATCAGACAGAATGCATGCCTGTCTTCTGTGGAGAGAGGGAAGACAGAAGGTTGAGGAGGATGAGTCTCAGACTGCAGGCTAGTGCTAAGAAAGTTTCGGCCAGACTGGGGAGTCTTTGAGAGGAATCCATCCTCAGAGAGCTCTGCCTCTCTCAAGAATGAACCTGCTGTGGTATCTCTGCTATGCTCAGTCATTGGAACAGCCCTCAGAAATCATGGCCTCATTGCAAACAGTGAGGCAGGTTCAGAATACAGCATCTAGGGCCATCTGTTGGTTAAGATAACAGACTCCTCTGTGGCAGGAGATCTGGATGGTTCATCTTTATGGCCACGAAAGGAGCCAACGTAAACTAAGCAGGGGTGAAGATAGAAGCTCCTTTGCCAATTTATCTTCAACTTGATTTAAAGTATGGGTGGTATCTTGACTTCCAACTCCTAAGCAACTCACTTTAGATAAGCCTAGATAATGATGTTGACCAATATAAACATTTGCCAAGTGTACAATCCAAAAAGGTTGATATCTACCCCTGCATGTGTATGTAGACATTTTTATGTTCTTCTTCCTTTTTTTCATCCTAACATTCTCCTCCAGTTAACTGTTCAACTCTCTCTTTTAATTCTTGGCATCGAATGAGTATTTTACATGTAAGATTTAAAGCACAGACATAAACACACACACACACACACACACACACACACACACTTTGAAGACCATGTCTATTTTGACTTGTCATTAGAAGATGTGACAAAAATGTGCCCATCCACCTAGGAGTGGAGTACAGAAGAGTCTAATTTTCATGTTTTGTGTGTTATTTTATTGTCTAAGTGTAGATATGAATCATAGCTGTTATCAGCAATGCTTTCTGAAGCAGAGTGTATTTAGAACTCTTTGGAAACAGAATCCTGTTCCCCTCATGAAAGGAATGGGGTATAATATGTTTTTAAATGTTTGGGGACAATAAGGAATAAGATAATTGGCTTTATGTTTTGGGAAAGGTGCTGCCTTTTTTATTGGGCTGTTTTATCATCTTATATATGTCAAGGAAGATGTCTCAAAACCCAAGTTTTCTCTGCCCTACATCTAGGAAGGTGATGTCCCCCTCATCCAAAAAGTCAGCTTGGTGAAGATGGTTGCTGAATGTCTTCTTAGCATGTTCATTTCAGTGTCTGTGTTCATAACAAGTTAGAGAAATGCCATAGCTTGTCTATAGATCAATCTCACATTATACACAGTGCATGCTCTCTGATAAAATTCCTTTTGCTAGTTTTTCTTTATACACTGCTCTGTGAGAATAAGCTTTACAAAATTGTTTGTGGGATTTATGTTTGATACTTTTATTAATAGTTTTTAAATTTTGTTTTCTTTTTAGAATCCTGTCTTGTCAAGGTGTAGATATCTATCTACTTTAATGATAAAGTAGGTATGTCTTTAAACACAAGTTTGTTCCCCCCATAAAGGCCATTTTGCTAGGGTAACAGAGTTTCTTTTCATTGACATTCTGGGACAGATCTTTAAATTCAGCTACATCTGGTCACCTTGCCTCAAACCATATTATAGCTGTTTCCCTAAATCAGACCTGAACTAAGCAGGAACATCTGTACCAAGAATTATGAGGCCCAGCTGAACTTCTGGACCAGCATGTTCCATCTCACTTCTTTCAGCTCTAACCTTTTAGCAATTATCTTTACAATCCTTAGAAATGGTAATTAAAGTTGGTAGAAGAACAAACAGAATACTGAAATGTTTTTAAGCTCCAAACACCAGGTATATAAATGTCAATGGGTTAAATACGGTTATAAGAATGCTTTTATTAGCACCCCCCATGAGCTTTTTGGGGATCGTATTTAGCCTTTCCTTCAGGGAGTGTAACACTGCGAATCAGCTTGCAGAGTTGGCAGCCATTAGCTGTGAACACCTGAAGCTACTTCAAGAATCTTTTTCTTCCCCTAGACAAGCCTGATACAGCAGTATGTATGGATAGGTGTATTGTCATTGCAGAGTTTCTGTCTAAAAATATTTAGTCACCCACCAACACAACAACCAAAAATACATACAGAGATAAACAGAAGGTGGACCCTTTCAACACTGAAAGCAGTTTATTCAGTGACAATGCCCTCCTGCTCTCTGTATAAATGGCCGGTTCATTGCAGAGCTGGCTGGAGGTTTGGGTGAGTTTGAGTGCATGCAGATAGGGGTTGTTGATACTCATGCATGATAAGCTGATTGAGCCTCTTCTGATTGGCAAATATGATTTGGAGATACTGCGAATATCATTATTTTGGTACATATTCTTATCAACCTCCAGAGTATTTCTCCTCCTACATTGTAATGAGCAAATTTTTTTAGTAGAGGTGTACGCTCCTGATTTTTTTCTAATCCTTTACAATCGAATTACTGTTCAGTCATTTCCCTATCTTGCTACATTTGAATGTTCCAGTCAGGAATGAAGATTTTTTGGATTAATGGAAAGAGGCCCATTGAGGGTGGACTTGATCCCATCCCCGCCTTGACATTTAAGCTCATTAGAATAGTCCTACCAGGAGCAAGCTGTCAAAGTGTTAATTCCCTTTCAAAAACAGGGACCCTTGTTTATCACAAGTGAAATTTACTGCAATCTGGTAAACTCAATTTGTTACCAAATGGCAGACCATTTGGCATCTTTATAATAAAGTTGAATAGATCTGGTTTTGTTTTCATTTAGAATCTATTTCTAAAATTTAGGTATAATTTCATTTGGCAGTATGCCCATTTCTGACTTAGGATATCAGTATTTTAGTCCTTTGCATGGATGTCCTTCCAACCAGAAGTTAATTATACTTTCACACTGGAACCAGATTTTCCTTCCTTCTGTTGATCTCTGTGACACTTTAGTTTTCATGATTAGGTAGTGATGATATGGGTGGCAGGACTAGATTTGGGCTTTGGATCATGTAAGTTATCATTTCCTCCTAATACTTAGCAGTGATCCTCAAAACTGGAGCTAGATTGTTTTGGCTGCAATAAATATTTCTATTCAGCTATTTATCCAATAAATATTTGCATGTTCTACTTGTGCCAAGCAAGGACTCAAAACCTTGACATCAAACATTTCAGTATCCACTGGTATTTAAATATAGGTGTACCTTCAAATAACACAGCGGCCAGTTACTTAGATTGTTTACATTATTATTCTGATCTACTGAGAATGTATAGCTTTACTATCTTAATTCTCAGTAAACTATGAATCAAAATATAGGCATAACATATTTTACAGAGTCCTTTTGGTAGGAAAAAAAATTTTAACAGTGTGGTTTTCAGCACTACGCTTCCTAAGTAATGTTGAAACCTAAGTCCTACCCATGAGACATGAGCTTGGCTATGATTCAGTTTTCACAGAGAAACTAAATGAAGAAAGAAGAACAATAAACTGATCATCTGAGGGCATGTTTGTATGTTTAAACTTGAGTTATTTCCACAGCTCTTCCTCCTAGCCTGGAAGTAAATGGCTGCCTCTCCCAGAGTTATAAGAACCTTATAGCTGCATGGAATTTCTAGTCATAATCAACTCCCTTCATAAACATTACAATTTTTATAGCAATTATGGCTCTTCTTTAATGATGGCAGAGGTTCCAAAAGACAAACCAGTTACTCTGTATTTGAACTTTCCAAATTTCAGTCACAGCTCATAGAGTAAACTTGTTAGAAGTAGGAAAATTTGAGGGGAAATTTTTATCTTTTACACCAAACATGTTAATTGTGAGCTGATGAGTCAGAATACTAATCAGTATTCTCTAGAGCCACTGAAAATCAGTCAGTCAAGAGAATGGTTGGTGCCAGGTTATGAATGAAGTGAGTGTGAAGTAGAATATAAAATGTATATTGCAGACATAGTTTGAGTTTCTGACTGCATCCCAAAGCCAAATGCAAAAGATTCCTGTTGTTCAGTGACTTTTGTTTTTATTTTTAAACTACCTTTACCTCATTTTCCCCTTAACGAAGTAGAGAACAGAAAGTTATTTGATGACTCCCTAATTTCCTATATTTACCTATGTCCCTCTGAAACATCTCTAGATGATTGATCAATCAGTCCTATTGAAGAGAATTTGTTCTACAACAACAGATTGCTTCCATGACTTCCTGGGTCTAATACAATTCTATTCTGGAAGCTGGTGTTTCTGTATTCCTGGGTTGGTTCTCTAAGGAATGCTTTGGTGTGCCAAGAATCAGAAAGAGGAGTCACTGTTTGAAGTGAGAAATCAGACTGCAATAAGGAGAAGCAATCTTCATCACAGGACACAAATTCTAGGCAGTCTTCGTATGTCCTGGAGAACTATCCTTAGGAGTCTGGGAATCCTATGAGACAAGAAGGTGTTCCTTACCCTCTTCCTGTGGGTGAATAATGGGGGTTGAATCCAGAAGAGATTTAAGTTTGTAAGAGAGACTCTCTGGCCCCTAATCCTAACATGGCCATTGGCCATACATACAACTTCTCTGCTTCTCATGCTTCTGTTTTCCCTCTGCAAAACTAACACCACTGAACCATAAGATGCAATGGGGTGCCAGTTTTAATGCATTTTTATTGTATGCTAAGTACCTTAAAAATGCAAGGTGTGTTTTTACATATCAAATGTAAAGTAACCGTATTTTCCAATCCCCAAATTGGGAATCCTGGTCTGAGCATGGGAAATACAATTTTCTTCATTTCTTTTTTTTAATTTTTTTTTTTTTTTTTGAGAAAGGTCTAGCTCCGTTGCCCAGGCCAGAGTATAGTGACACAGTCATGGCTCACTATAGCCTCTCTCTGCCAGGCTCAAGCGATCCTCCCACCTCATCCTCCTGAGTAGCTGGGACTACCTGCACATACCACCGTACCTGGCTAATTTTTTTTTTTTTTTTTTTGTAGAGACAAGGTCTCACTAGTTGCCCAGGGCTGGTCTGGAATTCCTGAGCTCAAGCATTCCTCCTGCCTCAGCCTCTCAAAGTGCTGGGATTATAGGCATAAGCCACCATGCCTGGCCAGGATTAAATAGAATTTTAGGTTTAGTTCCGAATGTTTGCCTTGATATTACGTGAAAGTATTGGATAAATTGAACATCTTGATATGTATTATGAGACTTCTAAAATGTAAGCATTTCTTGGGAAATACAAGCAGGCAGACATTGTTTCTTAAACAAATACATAGTTATAATTAAAACTTAAAGTATAAATGGACAAAATGTTTGCTGTTTATTCTTCATTATTAGCATTAGTGAGTGTTCAGTCTTTATATTTGACATCTCACTGCCTCTTTTGGAGGATATTTGAGTCATTTTTGTCTGTTTAATTGGTTTAACAAAAAAAAACCTTTTTTTTTGTAGGCACAGAAGTTTTCACAAAGAAAATGCGTCTAAGTTCATTAAGTCTTCTTTTCAAATTTTAGCTTTTAAGAATTGGCATTGAATGACTAAAGGTGATCTCCATTTTGGATAATAGAGTTAGAATTCAAAATAGCCTTGGATTTTTGAAGAAATGATTCATAAAATACGGGATTCAACAGGGATCAACATATATTAGTCCTTTCAAAAAACACCAAAATTAGAACACATCAATTCTGGATTACTGTAAAGCCAGTTCTTGATCTTTCTGAAAAAGACAATTGCATAAGCGCAGCCATTCCTTACCTAGAGCTTGAAGAGCTGGGAGTGGGCCTGAATAACAAGTCCATGAATTTTGAATGCACCCAGCAAGAAGTGGGGAAGGCTTCTGAGCAGGGGAATTACACACGGTCAAGACAGGCTTTGGAGTATATTTAACTGTGCACTGAAGGAACGACTGTCCTTGATAGGGGAAGAGCTAAGAGAAAATTAATTTTAAACGTAGCAGGAGTAATTTGGGTTAGGTAGAAGGCTACATTTCCATGAATCAGTTTTTGTAAGTTATACCACTACTCGTTTAGTATTTGTTAGTTCTTACGAAAGTCAATGTAGAAGAAGTAACAAGATAACCTCATTGTGCCCTGAGTTTCAGTGATTGTATTAGTTTTCTCTTGCCGCCATAACAAATTACCACACATTTAAAGACTTAAAACAGCACAAAAGTATTATCTTACAATTTCTGTAGGTCAGAAGTCTGGCAAGATATGGTTGGATTCTCTGGTCAGTGTACTATTGGGTTAAAATCAAGATATTGGCTGAAGATAACAGTTCTCATCTAGGACCGGGGTCCTCTTTCAAGCTTCCTTCTCATGCTTCCTGCATGCCCCTGCCCCTCCCATCTTCAAGCCGGCAGTGGCAAGTCAAGTCCTCATTACACTTGAAATCTCCTTGGTATCCCCCTCTGCCACATCTCTGACTTCCTCTTCTCCCTCAGCCTGGAGAAAGCTTTGTTTTTACATACTCATATGATTACATTGGGCCTACCTGGATAATCCAGGTTACTAAGCCTAATTAGTAGTCTTAATTACATCTGCACAGTCCTTTTGGCCGTGTAAAGCAAGTGTGTGTGACACCAGAGTGTATAGGTGCTGGGGGCCAAGATTCTTTTTACCACCATCAATCATATTGAGTATACTGTATAACAACAGAATTTTAAGTTTAATTAAGACTTTTTGTCTTGGTGTCACATAAAAGTATTCGATGGATTAAGCATCTTGATGAGATGCCATTATATATGTTATGGAAGAGTACACCCCTTTCCAAAAGACATAGGGTTTAAAATGACTAATTTATTATGCATTATTATCAAGAAGGTATAAATTAATATAAACATCCACATAATCATTACTGATATTAGCAATACCATAAAAAGGTATGAAATTCAAAATGTATGACAGTTAAAAAGACAATGTGATATACTATGTTCATTATAAATATTATAAATATGATTAAAGAACTTCATGTGCTAGAACCTTAGATTTTTACTTGTTCCTTGGGCAGAATGTGCTTTTGATAATAATAATGGCTGTTATTTACTGAAAGCTTACTATATGAAAGGCATCAGACTAAGCATTTTACATGTCATTTCCTGTTTTCTCAACAATGCAACATTGTTATCATTCCTGTTGTATGGTGAGTAAACTGAGGCATAGAGAGGTAGGAGGAGGCCTGGGTGAATTGATTATACCTTGAATGTATAGGAGTTACTTAACAATTTGCCTCTCACCAGAGGAGGCTTGAATAGCTCAGAAGCCAAATGATACAATGAAAAGATGAAGGTTTTTGAATGCTGATTTCAGCACTTACTAACTTGACAAATTCCTGAAACCCTTTGTGCCTTTAGTTCCTAATTTGTAAAGTGTGGCTGGTAACAGACAACTCTTGGGGCTGTCACAAGATAACCTTTGTAAAGAACCTGGAATGTGATAAGCTCTAGATGAAAGTTCTCCAGTACCTCCTTCTGGAGCAGCTAAAGTACATCTGGTTCTAAAGCACTTGAATAGCCCAGGAAGTCAGTTCTGGGCTCAAGGCAGGCTTTTCTTACATGGTAAATATTTAACGGGACATGGGGACCCTTCTAGGTGCTGGGATTTATTGGACTAAGGATAGATCCCTGTGGGTCCACGACACATTTGAGTTCAGATCCATGGATAGCCCAATAGAGTGAGTTTAGGAGCCTGACCATATTGGACCTGGCCACAGAGATAACCTATAATCACTGGATTTTGAGATTGTACAACCATCAGTTAAGAGGCATCAACTTAGCAGGGACGTTCCTGGCATCCATTGGAGGAGCCGCATGCCAGAATGTTCTAGTGGTTCTTGCATTAGTATGTATTTGCATACATTGTTTTTGATTGCTCTAATCAGGCTTGAAATGAATCCAAGAGCTTTCTGCAACTAATCGCACAGTGCCCAGTCCCCTCCAGGCTCTGTCTGAAGGCTTAATTCAGCTACCTTATCTCTCTAGGTATGCGGAGACCAAAGCCAAGGGGCTGTTTTCCTGCGGGAATTTACACTGATTCGAAGAGAGAGCCTCCATGAAGATTTCCTGTCTGACCTCTTGAATGGTCACAAAACTGAAGACTCGGTACAGTGTCGCTTCTTCTACTTATTCAACAGAAAACATTGAGGTTCCGTGGCTGATTCTGACTTGTGGTGGTGGTTTTTAGCAAATCTGAAGAGGTTTGGATGGTATTTTCTCGTGTTTGTGAGATGAGGGGGAGGCAAAGTGATAGCACAGTGGACAGACTGTGTAGGGCAACTTTCTGGCTTTTCCTGGGTCTGGCGAGATTTAAACATTTTACTCAAGCGTTAAAGTTTGTTTGGGGCTGCATGTGGAGGATTCACATTAAAATACTGATGTTTTGCCAGCGCGTCTGAACATAAAATGGTAATAATTTAAATGAGTAAAGGAAAAAGGAGATTTATAAGTAAAGTCCAGATTGTTTTACGGGTCAGTGGAAATTCTACTATCTTCCAATTCTGGCTTCTTTTTAGAAATTCTTACTTCCAAGTGATAGTGATACTTGTTTTTTGAAAGTTTGTTTCTCTGGTGGTGGTTTTAGAGGAAAAAAAGTCTAGAAAATGAGCTCTTAAATGAAAGCAATAGTATAGTTGACTGGAGATGTCAAGAGACAGCTTGCAAATCAAACTGTGATTTGTAATTTGGACTTCTTCATGCGAATTGGACAGATAACTTGTGAAAGTTCTAAATGTGGTTCTGTATAGTGATGACCTTGTGCGCCTAGAAGTATTTATATTGGAATTAGAGGATGCCGTGTATACAAGCCAGTGGGTTTCTTATCCAACATAAAAGGGTGGGATCGCAGAAAATAACATCTTAGAATACCCTCAAAACAAACATACAAGTGACTTTATTTCTACCTTCTGTGCCCGGCCTCCTGACTGCCCTCTGTCAAGAGCGTATCTTTTGCATATTGTGTCACGTGCTGTGCTTCTCTTTCAGACACTGAGTAAATTGGCTTTCTTCACCACCATTCACAAGCCACTTCTTATCGTTTTTGTCATTTACATATTTTTGGTGTGGGCTTTCACGTCTTTCTCAAAGCGTAGGACCCATTATGAGCAGGAATGGCGGTGGAGGCTCCCAATGGTACTATAATACATTTTCATATGGTTCATATATTGGGTTTTTCTTCTCAATAAGCCTGAATATGCAGAGCCTGCCTCTGCATATGTAATATAAACATTTTCCTTGTTTGTTTACAGCTTTCTTTGTGATCTACTATGGACCTACACATTGTCACCTAAGTTTTAGTTTTCCTTCTTATGAACAACATCTTGCAACTATATCTTAATTTTGTCCCATTTGCTGTTATGTGAAATCCGAAATATTTTAGCTCATATTGAGTTTGATTTATGCAAAGTCCTGGTAAGTGCTGTTGTGTAGATACTACATGAAAACTTCATAAACAAATCTAATTATTATATCATTTTTGCCATAAAGGAAATTGAATAATATGAACCAATTATGGACATAATGGAATTGTCACAGTAGTTCCACTGAAACCAATTTTTGTCACTTGATAAGCATCAAAGGCTGTCATAAACATTAGTGTTACTACCTAGTATTACATTGATTTCCATTAAAATGAAAACGGTACATGCTGTTGAATTTCCTCAAAGGTAATTTATAATTACCTTTTAATAATTATAATTAGCTTACTCATAGTAATTGAGTGGGTGGAGGCATTTTACCTGTTTTATCTGAAAGAGGAATTACCTACCAACGCAAGTAGTCACTCCACAAAGCTGGAGTTTTACAAGAAAAAGAGGGGAAACAAAGAAAACTTCAAAGCTTCTCAACTACCAGAAGCTACTTCAGCCTCCCAATAAGTGTGTGAAGTTCTAACAATTTCTGTGGAAGGCTTGTCTCCATACATGAGAGCTTCATTTGGCCCACAGATAGAAAACTTTGAAAGTGTAACTTTATTTCCTAAATCAACATTGGAAGATGAGTCGCCATAATCTCTGTTTGTCTAGGGGAAGAGTTCAAACGTGAGTTGCTACTCGTATTAGTAACCAGAAAGGTGGAATTCCCTTTCATGTCCCTTATTTATGAGTTTCTGTCTTATTGGGAGGAGGCTCTTCAGCAGAATGAGAGAATCAACAAGAAACCTTCCTGGTATAGGTCACAAGAATCACTTGACAAAAGCAAGTAGTTGAGAGATGAAAAATAGTTGAGCAGCATACTCTGTTTGTACAAACCTATCTGATTTTAAGTATGTCTTCCCTAGTACCCAAACCTCCCCTACCAGATTAGCAGTTCTGCTCCCTGAAGACAGGATCTCTGTTGATTCTCAGGTCCCTAGGATTTAGCCCAGCACTTGCTTGTGATAAATGCTCATTTGTGTTGAGGGTTTAATCACAAATGAATAGAGAATAGTCGTGGTGAGAAAACCCACCATGCCTATCCTCTATTGCCTTGTTGTTAACATTTTATATTGAAAACACTGTGAGAATTCCATCACAGAATATGCATGAAAAGGGCCTTATAAATGTGAACATCCTTCTAAATGCAAAGCGTTCTTGTTAAAATGGTATGAATGACTTCAGTTTTTAATGAGGTGATAAAAAAAATATTTGGGATTATCTGTCATGATGTCTCTTCAAGCCAGTATATAGGTTTATCATAAGTAATGTAAATTCAGGGATGTTTGCCAAGTGGAAATTGATAGTTGTGGAAGTAACAAATGTATCCCCAGCACACAGAGCATTTTGGACAGAAGTAGCATTAACTCGAGGAGACACTATGCCTCACTCCAGGTGAAAGTATTGCTGTTCTCTTCTAAGGGCTTTAACTTTTCTTCTCTCACACCCTTTCTTAACTAAAAATTCTTCCAGAAAAAATTTCTTTCAAAAATGTAAATAATTTTTGAAAACCAGAACAGCCTGCCTTATTTGTGGCACTCTTTCACCTAAAAACATAATTTATTTTGACCAAAATAAGTGGTCATTTTGTCCTTTCAGTGACACTTTCTCAATCCCTTCTCAACGAGGGCCTGTTGGAGTGAATTAACTTTTGCGTTGCATTAGAAAAACTTTCTAGCTAGCTTGCTTTCAGAGGGCTAATTTCATTCTCTGCACTTTGAGAAGCTATTTAAGTGAGCCTTTTGTCTAGAAGCCACAGCAGGCAGCTAAACTTCCAAGCATTGCCTGAAATTCTGCATGTATATAATTTGCATTGTTTGCAGAGAAGAAATGAGATGTTTGTCAAAGGCTTTTATTCATTATTGAAATAGTCAAGAAACAGATCATGTTGATTTTGATTGTGAGCTTGCTGCAAAAACAGGATGATAATTAACAAAATTCGTTAAAGAATGAGGTTTCTTCAGTGTGTAATTAGTGCACACTTCATTTGCCTGTAGCTTTGTGGTAAACACAGTGGTTATTGAAGCCACTATTGTACCTCAGTATAAAAGAGAAGTTATTTAAATATTTATACCAGTTGAGGGGGTTGAGTGTTCCTTTGAATGACTGGTAAAATAGAGGTGTCTTTTGTGGAATGGAGGTGAGCTTTCACGAGGAAATCTTCAGAAATGCCTACCTTTAATCACGGTGTGTAAAGAGTTTGTTTTTTTAGGGCAAGTCATTAATTTGCTGAAACTCAACTGAAATAAAAAATGCAACTGACTGAAAATCATTCTGCTTTAAAGTAAATTATATTTTCTTCTTTGGTTGGCTGCAAGGCGGTTAACTGGTGTGGGGCAGTATTGTTTCTACAAACTGAAAAATTCACTCAACCAATACATACATACTCAAGTAAAATGGAATATAACTATTTCCATGTATTCTTGAGGGGCTCACCAACCTCCTCCCCACTCCTGTCAATGGAAATGAAATGTTAGAATATAAGGGCTAGTACGTGAAGATAATTTAATTTGCTTAATTATATTTCTAAACTGGCTACTATTTTAGAATATTTAGTGGACATAAATACAAGGAAAGTAGCAGTGTGTCAGGAGCATTTGAGTCACTGAAGAATGACTCACTCTTTCATTAGCATCTTCCCACCTGAATTCATTCAGCACATTCCTGACAGAATGTTTAGGAACAAATGTGATCTAATTGCTTCTTCCCTAACTGTTTGTGGAATAAAGAGAAGAATGAACTAACATTTAATTGCAAATATACACATGCTCTAAATTGCCTATAACTTCGTTAAGCTTTATTGATTAGTGACCATTATATTTTTTCTTAACTAGTTTTATGCAAAGGAGAACAGTGCAGTGATTTTGGAGGGGTCAGATGTTTAAAAAAGGTAAGTCATTCCAACTTAATCTTTGTTTTTTTGTGATACTCACAACTATAACTTGAGTTGGCTACCAAAACTCTACCTTGGGCAAATACATTGAGACAAGAAGCATAGATTTGGTTTATAGCACATTTGCTACTTTGAGTTATATGATATTACAAAGAAAAAATCAGAACATCCTACATAGTTTGTAAAATCTGTTACCCTGTGGGGTTTTTAAGTGTTATTATTTGACTGTATTTTACAAGACTTACCTAATGTATTATGTCTCTACCAGTAATGAACTATATACATAAAAAACGCTTTAAGTTTCGCACATAAATATTTCATATAACTTCACATTTTCTGATTTTACTTTGTATTCTAAACTAATACTCTAAATCATTTCTACATTTTTATGGAAAGGAAAAAGGAAGCTGGGGAAGGCCGGATATGCACGAAACACTTTACTAAGGGGTGTATACGTATTTCTCAGAACAACCTGAGGTAGACAATAAATATCTCCATTTTGCAATATAGAGCTGTTTAATGAAAAACGGAAAAAATATATTGGAGAAATATAATTTTAGAAAGATACCACTTACAGTAGTAACAAAACTATAAAAACTGAAGTCTGAAAGAGGTACAAAATGGAGTATTAATGAATAACTCAAAGATGTAAAGTTAATTAAGACCACATTATTTACTTGTGTACACATGAAGCCTATGGAACCAATAATTAATTTGATCTCAGAAAGGCAAAACAGTTTTTAAATAAGAGAAAGAGGAAAGAGGAAAGAGAAAGAAAAAGCCTGGATTGTTTTAAATAGCAAACTGTTTCCATTTTTTATTGTTTGAAATAGTAAACTACTGGTTAGCAGGCAGCTCTCAGAAAGGCCAGCCCGTGCTCTGCCCTGGAGAGACTGGATGGGTCACATATGGATTCTCTAGGAGAGCTGGGCGTCTAACTGTGGTGGACATATGACAGGCTTTCTCTCTACTGTGATCATCAGGTTTCTGTGTTAGTGTCTCCATTTCATTATACCAGGAATACATCATCAACCTTATCGAAATTCCTCAGGATAGATTATAAATGTTTACTGAAGGATTACGGGATCTAATAAATGGAGAGATATAAAATGTTCATGAATGGGAAGCGTTAATGTCATGAGGATGCCAATTTCCCCACAAATTAGTCCACATATCTAGTATAACTAGAATGATTTTGAAGAAGAAAAAGATGAGTGTTGCTCTATTTGCTACAAAGCTATAAGAATTAAATGTGTGGTATTAGAACGTAGATAGACAAATAGAACAATATAGATAAGTAAAGAACCTATAAATAGACACATGTAAAAAAGAACTTGGTATGTCACAGATGTGCTGTTAGAAATAATTGCTAAAGGATGTAATAAATGGTTACACAAAAACAAATTTCAGACAGATTAAAAGTCTAAGTGTGGAAAGCATGACCTTAAAACTTAAAAACAAATTTGTATAAGAATTTACTTAACTAGGACATAAAAAGTGCAACCTGTAAAAGAAAATATTGATACTTTATATTAACATTTTAATGCCATAGAAATTTAATATGCCTAAAAATGCCATAAACAAGGTAAAAGGACAAGACACAAGCTGAAAGATACTCTTTGCAATGTACATAACTGGCAAAAAAAAATTATGTAATATATGAAGAACTTCTAGATTTTGGATATTAGCCCTCTGTCAGATGGATGGATTGCAAAAATTTTCTCCCATTCTGTAGGTTGCCTGTTCGTTGTGATGATAGTTTATTTTGCTGTGCAGAAGCTCTTTAGTTTAATCAGATCCCATTTGTCTATTTTGGCTTTTGTTGCCATTGCTTTTCGTGTTTTAGTCATGAAGTCTTTGCCCATTCCTATGTCCTGAATGGTATTACCTAGGTGTTCTTCTAGGGTTTTTATGGTTTTAGGTCTTACATTTAAGTCTTTAATCCATCTTGAGTTAATTTTTGTATAAGGTGTAAGGAAGGGATCCAGTTTCATCTTTCTGCATATGGCTAGCCAATTTTCCTGACATCATTTATTAAATAGGGAATCCTTTCCCTATTGCTTGTTTTTGTCTGGTTTGCCAAAGATCAGATGGTTGGAGATGTGGAAAACATCATTCCCACCAAACTAACACAAGAACAGAAAACCAAAGACCGCATGTTCTCACTCATAAGTGGGAGCTGAACAATGAGAACACATGGACACAGGGAGGGGAACATCACAAACGGGGTCTTGTTGTGGGGTGTGGGGCTGGGGAGGGATAGCATTACGAGAAATACCTAATGTAGATTTCGGGTTGATGTGTGCAGCAAACAACCGTGGCACGTGTATACCTATGTAACAAACCTGCACGTTCTGCACATGTACCCCAGAACTTAAAGCATATATATAAAAAAGAACTCCTAGAGATCATTCTTAAAAAGATGAACAGCCCAACAGAAAAAAAAATGAATCATTAGAAAGAGACATGGATGGCTTAATACACATGAAGAGGTGCTCAGCCTTACTCATCATAAGGGATTTATGAATTAAAATAACAGAAATAGCATTTCATACCCATCATATGGGCAACAAATTGAAAGAACCAACAAAGACAATTGTCAGTGAGAAAGTAAGGTTATACTCCCACCCATACTGCTGGTGGGAACATACATTGGTATAACCACTTTAAAGAACAACTTGGCAATGTCTGTAAAGTTGAATATATTCACGTCCTAAATCCCGGCAATTTCACTTTAAAAACCTACCTTAGAGAAGATCTTATACTTACATTCAATTAAGTATTGAATGTTATAGCCTAAAATTAAGTATTGAATGCTATAGGCTAAAAATGAAAGAAATCATGAATATCCATCAGAAGGTAAATGGGGGAATGACCTATGGCTTATTTATACAGTAAACACTATATAAGTAAATAATAGAACTACATGTATTAAAGTAGATAGATTTCAAAAATAAAACATTCGGGGGAAGGATACCATTTTATAATATGGTATCATTTGTTCTCATTTTAATGTTACATAAATCTTTATTAGATTTCATTTATAGAAAATATGTGTAAAGACAGGTGCAAAAAATATGCTTCAACTTTGGGATGTTCGCTAACCTCTGTAGGCAGAGGAGGACAGATAATTGGTTGGGATGCTATGCATAGTACACTTTAGCCCTATCTATAATATGTTACTGATTTTTTAAAATATAAAATGTTTCTATTTGTTTAAATGGCTAGTGGTTGCACACATATTTGCTTCATTATTTCAGTGTGCTTTAATGACTGAGATTTTTTACAATGCATGTATAATAAAAACTTGGGATAATATCTGGCAAATAGCACAAAATAAATGGTAACTGTTTTTATTAGCAGTGGTTGAACTGGAAAATCACTGAAACAAAGTGACAAAGCTCGGTGCCCAAGATTTAATATATTTTTGCCTCATGATATAATTAAGCGGTAGTCAAAAGTATGATAGCAGAACCCAACATCATGGGGCCTCCTATGAGTTCATGAACTGTGCCTCTAGTAAATAATGTCAGGATGATGAATCTCAGTAATGAAGGAGAGGGACTATTTTTTTACACTTGACCTTTGGAATTAACGAAAACCATTATCCTTTAAGGGAAAAATAATTCTTTTTTTCTTTATCAAGTTCTAATTTCCTTACAGCTTACACAGCCCCTATCTTTATTTATGAGCTGTCCACCATTTGCTAGGATTCTGCCATTTATTCCAAACAACAAATAGATACAAAGATTAATTATCTAAAAGACACTGGAAGTAATAAAATGTGAAGCATTAAAAGCCCCAACACTAGTGCAGACAGATTTTTAGCATCTAACAACCTCTCAAATTTCGAGTAAAATTCGGTTTAAAAAATGTTAACATTAGTTGGAAATACATAAATAACATGTGTGAATTTTATGACTCTTTTGGGGGGCATTTTCATGTTTCATATTGTGAGGCCCTTCCCATAGAGAACTTTGTCAATAATGGTGAAATTTCAGTATTACAGAAATTCTTGCTAGGTATGAACTCCAACTTTTTTTCTTTAGGTTAGTATTCAAATTCCTGAGATGGTCACCACTTAGAGTTAATATTAAGCAAACTAGAACACTGTGAAATGAATGATGAATATCACATATCTTTAGTATAGTTATCAATGTAAGGAGATGGATATTTGCTGCTTAACTTCAGAACTGTCTTAATAAGCATAAGCATAAGACTTAAATTATACCTCAGAAAACCACTTGAGGCACCAAAGAATAATTTGTTGCTTCCCTGTACTAAATGTCCTTAATATAAAGAGCAAGTTCACCTTACGGAAGGATAACTGTCTTCCCAAGGAGTCCCTTAGTTGTTTGTAAGGTAATGTGAAGCTATCAGCTTGTGCATTGAGTTTAAATGCCTATCCTGAATAGACCATTTATGACTTAGTCATGTGTGGAGGCACCATCCATCAGTAGTTGAAGGCAGCTGAAGAGGAGTGGTTGGGGATTCTTCTAGTGGTTGAACAAGGTCATTTGGCATCAGAGGTCTGCACAGAGGGGTGCTGAATAGAACAGGAGTGGTCAGACAGCTTTCTGGAATCACAAGAGCAAAAGTCAGATATCTGATACCTAAATTTAAGAAAATATGAGAGGATATTTTGGGCTGTGAGCAGTGACAAAATCCTTTCGATGCAGCACACCTTCTCCTAGAATTTTAAAATTTTCTAATATGGATAGACATGATTTTTTTTTTTTTTTTTTTTTTTTTTTTTTTTTTTTTTTTTTTTTTTTAGTTTTTAGAGTTAGTGCTATTTCAGAGTAGGTAGAAATTTGCATCTTTAAACTAAAATTGTAATCAGGCTGACCAACTGAAGTAAAACACTAACAAGACATTATTTAAATAATAATATTATTGAATTGATGCAATTTCTAAATGTTCATTTTAAAATTTATATCCTGTTTTCCTGGTTGTTAATGGTAATTTTTAAGTAAGAGAACAATGTAATAATTTTGTTAAATTTAAAAAATGGTAGCCTTATTACCCAATGGAAAGTTTCCAAAAGGAGAACAGTTTAGTTTTGTGTGTGTGTTATTGCAACACTAACATTGAAAATGTGGGATTTGGTATCAAGGTGTCATTTATAGAGCTTAAAACTCGAGCAGGGTTTGTGTTGTTGGGTTGAAGCTTCATTTCCAACTGGCTGTGAGACTTTAGGCAAGTCATGGAACTCTCTAAACCTTGTCTTCTTGACCTTTAAAATAAACGTGTTCTGGATGATCCTGAACCCTAAGATACTGTGTTTCAAATTTGATATTTAATGGAAACTTTAAATTCTTAGAGTTCTTCCTAGTAGACTCAACTTCCTTCCCAGTTCTCCACAAACACCAACTGGCTGCCCATCCATTCTACATACACTGTGCATTTATCTACATAATATTGGTAACAAATAATATGCACTTTGCTCTTGATACAGTGGGTACTTTTACGTCAAAGCCCATTATGTGTTTTTGGAATGTCATATTCCTGAAACACAATTTAACATCAAAACACCTGATTCCTGCTTAACTCTAACCTTGCTTCTGACAATATCTGTTTATAACTTCTTAGCTCCAACTTGCTGAGACCACTTTTTCTTTCGTATCATATTATCAGTTCAGTGCTTTGCTCACAGGACCTCTTCTGCCTGGAATGTCTTCCTTCCCTCCTCTCTAGACTTTCCTTTCTTAACTCAATACGAGTCCTACCTGCTCCAGGAAGCCAGCTCTCATTCTGGTCCTCAGGGTGGGCTTCTCTCTCCAAACTCCTATGGGTCTCACTATCTTTGCTCATGGAACCAGCTCGTGGCATGCCTACTCAGGCTGCCTGGAAGACCCTACACAGATACAGAGAATCCTTGACTCAGACTGAGGGGCAGTCTAGTACCAGGCTCTTAATCTTCAGAAATCATCTTCCAAGAAGGGAATTTTAGTCCAAGTCTGGGAAAAAAAGCAGGTATATTGAGATTTCAGAGGGTAGGATTTAGGGAAAGGGCTAAGAAGAGAGAATGCAAAAAAAGGCAAACAAAGGTTTGGCTAGAGCTGCAGTTGGACACAAGGCAATTAAAAAAATTCATACTAGGAAATAAGTCTGTGGTCTTGTTTCAAGAATGTTGTCAATTTGTTGTAGCATGCTGCTGGGGACTGAAACCCTCCTACCTTGCAACTTTACTTATCTTTTCATACATATAGATCATTTGCCCTAGCATATTTTTAAGCAAGGAATATGTTTGACAATACTTTGTTTTTCTGGCACATGGAACAGAATGTTAAGCAGAGTAAAAATAATAACATAGTAACAACAATAGTAATAATAACAATTAAAATGTTAACAGTAGTAATGAGAGTACATATCATTTATTGATGCCATAGTGATAATAACTATATTAATAACAATATTGGTAACAATAATAACAATAATTATAGTTACTGACTATCATGATAGTAACTATCATTTATTACCCTCTTCTGTATCAGGTGCTACCTTAAGCACTTTGCATACATATCTTCATTAATCTTAGAGACAGGGTAACATTTTCCTCTTGTAATGGAAGAAGAAATGAAAAGCACTTTTTCCAGGGTCAAAAATGATCATACAGCTAGTAAGAAGGTGTTACTGGGTTCAAAACTAGACCTAGATGATTCTAAAACCATTGATTCTTATGTGTTACTGCCTGCCAGGTAATCAGACTTTCTCTTACTGCCAAAAGTGTCCTCCCCAACTCATCTTTGATAAAGGAGCAAAGGCAACACAATGAAGCAAAGACAGTCTTTCAACAGATGGTGCTGGAACAACTGGATGTCCATATGCAAAAAATTAAATCTGGGCACAGACCTTACACAAAAATTAACACAGAATGGATTATGGACCTAAACAGAAACACGAAACTAAAAAACTCTTAGAAGATAACATGGGAGAAAACCTAGGTGACACTGGGTATGGCGATGATGTTTTATATAGGACACCAAAGGCATGATTCATGAAATAAATAATTAATAATGAAGACTTTGCTATAACTAAAAACTTCTGCTTTGTAAAAGATAATGTCAAGATAACGAAAAGGCAAACCACAGACTAGGAGAAAATATTTGCAGAAGACATTTGAAATAGGATTATTATCTAAAATATACAGAACTTAAAACTCAACAATAAACAAACAATCCAGTTCAAACATGGGCCAAAGACCTTAACAGATACCTTACCAAAGAAAATATACAGTTGGCAAATAAGCATATGAAAACATGCTACACATCATATGTCACCAGGGGGATGCAAATTAAAACAACAATGGTATACCACTATACATCTATTAGAATGGTCAAAATCCAAACACTGACATCACGAAATGCTGGTGAGGATGTGGAAGAACAGGAACTCTCATCCATTGCTGGGAATGTGAAATGGTACAGCCAGAGCCACTTTGGAAGACAGTTTGGCAGTTTCTTACAAAAGTAAACATACTCTTACCATACTTCCCAGTAATCACGTTCCTTGGTATTTATCCAAAGGAGTTAAAAACTTACGCCTCCACAAAAACCTACATATAGATGTTTATAGTAGCTTTATTCATAATTGCCAAAACTTGGAAGCAACCAAGATGTCTTTCAGTGGGTGAATGGATAAATAAATGAATATATCCAATGAAATAGTATTTTGCACTGAAAAGGAATGGAAGAAACTTAACTGTGTATTACTCAGTGAAAGAAACAAATATGAAAAGGCTACATACTATATGATTCCAACTGTATGAGGTTATCAAAGGGCAAAACAATGGAGACAGTAAAAAGATCAGAGGTTGTTAGGGGTTAGCAGAAAGGGAGGCATAAATTGGTAGAGCATAGATTTTTAGGGCAGTGAAAATACTCTAGATTATACCATAATGGTGGATTCATTATATGTTTGTCCAAACCCATAGAATGCACACAGCAAGAGTCAACACTAGTGTAAACTGTGGACTTTGGGTAATTATGATGTATCAATGTAGGTTTATCAGTCTTAACAGATGTACCATTCTGGTGGGGGTGATATGGGGAAGGCTATGCATGTGTTGTGTTAGAAGGTGTATGGGAAATCTCTGTATGTTTCTCTTAATTTTGCTGTGAAACTGAAACTACTTTTAAAAAATAGTCTTACATTTTTTTACATTGAAAAGGTTTGCCATGTGGTGCTAATCTATTAGTAGACACATTTGTCTCACAGATTTGTTTTTATTGTTAATAGCAAAAATAAAGTGTCAAAACCACTACTAACAACAGTGTCCTCTGATTTGGAGGAAAAAATAACAATCTTTTAAGGATTTGGGGATTTTTATCATATATACTTAAAATTAGGCCTGGTGCAGAGGCTCACATCTGTAATCCCAGTACTTTGGGATTAGGGACTTTGGGATTAGTACTTTGGGATTAGGGATAGTACTTTGGGATTAGGAGTTTGAGATCAGCCTGGGCAATATATAGTGAGACCTAGTCTCAAAAAAGAAAAAAGAGAAAGAAAGAAGATAAAAAAAAAAAAGGATAAATTTGGTTATAATTATTAAAGGGCTTCTGTAAAGTAAGACTGGACATATTTCATTTTAGGAGTTTCTTGTTCATTTTTACACTAAAAGGCTCTCCTGGGCTAATTGACATGCTATTAGTTTAAAAGCCACACACACAGACACGCAAACACATGTAGGCATGGCGAGGAAGATGACCTGCCACACAAGACTTGCTTTTAATTAGATATTCAAAGCACATCTGTCCTTTGACAAACCTAATGTGATGCATAAGACGAATTTCTTTTATTTTATTTTTTCCTCCAGATGATCCCATGTGGTCCTGCTAAGTGTATGGCTTACTTTTGACAGGCATAGCGTCTTTTTAAAAAACTGGATTGAAGTTGTTTGCAATTTTCTGACCATTTGGGGTATAGATGTTTATTGCACTCTTATTGCTATGATTGAACAAAACACAGGAATCTGAACAGTTCATTCTTCAAGGCAGTTTAAAGCTCAGGCAATCCTACCTCAGAACGGGAGAAATACTCCCTTTCAAATTGTGTGTACATGCAGTTATTCTGCACGTAGTTGGTGTATGTGATAGATGCAACACACACTAAAACTTGAAGGAGTAGGATATTTGGAGGTGCGTGTGACACATCTGATTCTGTACTAGTACTTATTCTGTGAATATGTGAGAGCAAACACAGGGCAAAAATTATTCAAATATAGCAATCATAAAACCAGAAATACACACAGGGACACGAGCTCAACAAAATATAACAGAAGGATGGTTTTAATGGTAAGACATTAAGACTCTTTACCTGGCTTGTTAAATTTCATCATCCCTGAAGAAACATAATTTTGTTGAATACTTTCTTTTTTTTTTTTTTTTTTTATTATACTTTAAGTTCTAGGGTACATGTGCATAACGTGCAGGTTACATATGTATACATGTGCCATGTTGGTGTGCTGCACCCATCAACTCGTCAGCACCCATCAATTCATCATTTATATCAGGTATAACTCCCCAGTGCAATCCCTCCCCCCTCCCCCCTCCCCATGATAGGCCCCAGTGTGTGATGTTCCCCTTCCCGAGTCCAAGTGAGCTCATTGTTCAGTTCCCACCTATGAGTGAGAACATGTGGTGTTTGGTTTTCTCTTCTTGTGATAGTTTGCTAAGAATGATGGTTTCCAGCTGCATCCATGTCCCTACAAAGGACGCAAACTCATCCTTTTTTATGGCTGCATAGTATTCCATGGTGTATATGTGCCACATTTTCTTAATCCAGTCTGTCACTGATGGACATTTGGGTTGATTCCAAGTCTTTGCTATTGTGAATAGTGCCGCAATAAACATACGTGTGCATGTGTCTTTGTAGTAGCATAATTTATAATCCTTTGGGTATATACCCAGTAGTGGGATGGCTGGGTCGTATGGTACATCTAGTTCTAGATCCTTGAGGAATCGCCATACTGTTTTCCATAATGGTTGAACTAGTTTACAATCCCACCAACAGTGTAAAAGTGTTCCTATTTCTCCACATCCTCTCCAACACCTATTGTTTCCTGATTTTTTAATGATTGCCATTCTAACTGGTGTGAGATGGTATCTCATTGTGGTTTTGATTTGCATTTCTCTGATGGCCAGTGATGATGAGCATTTTTTCATGTGTCTGTTGGCTGTATGAATGTCTTCTTTTGAGAAATGTCTGTTCATATCCTTTCCCCACTTTTGGATGGGGTTGTTTGTTTTTTTCTTGTATATTTGTTTGAGTTCTTTGTAGATTCTGGAAATTAGCCCTTTGTCAGATGAGTAGATTGCAAAAATTTTCTCCCATTCTGTAGGTTGCCTGTTCACTCTGATGGTAGTTTCTTTTGCTGTGCAGAAGCTCTTTAGTTTAATGAGATCCCATTTGTCAATTTTGGCTTTTGCTGCCATTGCTTTTGGTGTTTTAGACATGAAGTCCTTGCCCATGCCTATGTCCTGAATGGTACTACCTAGATTTTCTTCTAGGGTTTTTATGGTATTAGGTCTAACATTTAAGTCTCTAATCCATCTTGAATTAATCTTCGTATAAGGAGTAAGGAAAGGATCCAGTTTCAGCTTTCTACTTATGGCTAGCCAATTTTCCCAGCACCATTTATTAAATAGGGAATCCTTTCCCCATTTCTTGTTTTTGTCAGGTTTGTCAAAGATCAGATGGTTGTAGATGTGTGGCATTATTTCTGAAGGCTCCGTTCTGTTCCATTGGTCTATATCTCTGTTTTGGTACCAGTACCATGCTGTTTTGGTTACTGTAGCCTTGTAGTATAGTTTGAAGTCAGGTAGCGTGACGCCTCCGGCTTTGTCCTTTTGACTTAGGATTGTCTTGGCAATACGGGCTCTTTTTTGGTTCCATATGAACTTTAAAGCAGTTTTTTCCAATTCGGTGAAGAAACTCATTGGTAGCTTGATGGGGATGGCATTGAATCTATAAATTACCTTGGGCAGTATGGCCATTTTCACAATATTGATTCTGCCTATCCATGAGCATGGTATGTTCTTCCATTTGTTTGTGTCCTCTTTGATTTCACTGAGCAGTGGTTTGTAGTTCTCCTTGAAGAGGTCCTTTACATCCCTTGTAAGTTGGATTCCTAGGTATTTTATTCTCTTTGAAGCAATTGTGAATGGAAGTTCATTCCTGATTTGGCTCTCTGCTTGTCTGTTACTGGTGTATAAGAATGCTTGTGATTTTTGCACATTAATTTTGTATCCTGAGACTTTGCTGAAGTTGCTTATCAGCTTAAGAAGATTTTGGGCTGAGACGATGGGGTTTTCTAAATACACAATCATGTCATCTGCAAACAGGGACAATTTGACTTCCTCTTTTCCTAACTGAATACCCTTGATTTCTTTCTCTTGCCTGATTGCCCTAGCCAGAACTTCCAATACTATGTTGAATAGGAGTGGTGAGAGAGGGCATCCCTGTCTTGTGCCAGTTTTCAAAGGGAACTTTTCCAGTTTTTGCCCATTCAGTATGATATTAGCTGTGGGTTTGTCATAAATAGCTCTTATTATTTTGAGGTACGTTCCATCAATACCGAATTTGTTGAGCGTTTTTAGCATGAAGGGCTGTTGAATTTTGTCAAAAGCCTTTTCTGCATCTATTGAGATAATCATGTGGTTCTTGTCTTTGGTTCTGTTGATATGCTGGATTACGTTGATTGATTTGCGAATGTTGAACCAGCCTTGCATCCCAGGGATGAAGCCCACTTGATCATGGTGGATAAGCTTTTTGATGTGCTGCTGAATCCGGTTTGCCAGGATTTTATTGAGGATTTTTGCATCGATGTTCATCAGGGAGATTGGTCTAAAATTCTCTTTTTTTGTTGTGTCTCTGCCAGGCTTTGGTATCAGGATGATGCTGGCCTCATAAAATGAGTTAGGGAGGATTCCCTCTTTTTCTATTGATTGGAATAGTTTCAGAAGGAATGGTACCAGCTCCTCCTTGTACCTCTGGTAGAATTCAGCTGTGAATCCATCTGGTCCTGGGCTTTTTTTGGTGGGCAGGCTATTAATTGTTGCCTCAATTTCAGAGGCTGCTATTGGTCTATTCAGGGATTCAACTTCTTCCTGGTTTAGTCTTGGAAGAGTGTACGTGTCCAGGAAATTATCCATTTCTTCTAGATTTTCTAGTTGATTTGCGTAGAGGTGTTTATAGTATTCTCTGATGGTAGTTTGTATTTCTGTGGGGTCGGTGGTGATATCCCCTTTATCATTTTTTATTGCGTCTATTTGATTCCTCTCTCTTTTCTTCTTTATTAATCTTGCTAGCGGTCTGTCAATTTTGTTGATCTTTTCAAAAAACCAACTCCTGGATTCATTGATTTTTTGGAGGGTTTTTTGTGTCTCTATCTCCTTCAGTTCTGCTCTGATCTTAGTTATTTCTTGCCTTCTGCTAGCTTTTGAATGTGTTTGCTCTTGCCTCTCTAGTTCTTTTAATTGTGATGTTAGAGTGTCAATTTTAGATCTTTCCTGCTTTCTCTTGTGGGCACTTAGTGCTATAAATTTCCCTCTACATACTGCTTTAAATGTGTCCCAGAGATTCTGGTATGTTGTATCTTTGTTCTCATTGGATTCAAAGAACATCTTTATTTCTGCTTTCATTTCGTTATGTACCCAGTAGTCATTCAGGAGCAGGTTGTTCAGTTTCCATGTAGTTGAGCGGTTTTGATTGAATTTCTTAGTCCTGAGTTCTAGTTTGATTGCACTGTGGTCAGAGAGACAGTTTGTTATAATTTCTGTTCTTTTACATTTGCTGAGGAGTGCTTTAGTTCCAATTATGTGGTCAATTTTGGAATAAGTGTGATGTGGTGCTGAGAAGAATGTATATTCTGTTGATTTGGGGTGGAGAGTTCTATAGATGTCTATTAGGTCCGCTTGGTGCAGAGATGAGTTCAATTCCTGGATATCCTTGTTAACTTTCTGTCTCGTTGATCTGTCTAATGTTGACAGTGGAGTGTTGAAGTCTCCCATTATTATTGTATGGGAGTCTAAGTCTCTTTGTAAGTCTCTAAGGACTTGCTTTATGAATCTGGGTGCTCCTGTATTAGGTGCATATATATTTAGGATAGTTAGCTCTTCCTGTTGGATTGATCCCTTTACCATTATGTAATGGCCTTCTTTATCTCTTTTGATCTTTGATGGTTTAAAGTCTGTTTTATCAGAGACTAGGATTGCAACCCCTGCTTTTTTTTGTTCTCCATTTGCTTGGTAGATCTTCCTCCATCCTTTTATTTTGAGCCTATGTATGTCTCTGCATGTGAGATGGGTCTCCTGAAGACAGCAGACTGATGGGTCTTGACTCTTTATCCAGTTTGCCAGTCTGTGTCTTTTAATTGGAGCATTTAGTCCATTTACATTTAAGGTTAATATTGTTATGTGTGATCTTGATCCTGCCATTATGATATTAACTGGTTATTTTGCTCATTAGTTGATGCAGTTTCTTCCTAGCCTCGATGGTCTTTACATTTTGGCATGTTTTTGCAGTGGCTGGTACCGGTTGTTCCTTTCCATGTTTAGGGCTTCCTTCAGGGTCTCTTGTAAGGCAGGCCTGGTGGTGACAAAATCTCTAAGCATTTGCTTATCTGTAAAG
Organism: Piliocolobus tephrosceles; assembly: GCF_002776525.5. Lineage (NCBI taxonomy): Eukaryota > Metazoa > Chordata > Mammalia > Primates > Cercopithecidae > Piliocolobus > Piliocolobus tephrosceles. Next base: position 61,759,180 of record NC_045447.1, on the reverse strand, counting down.
AATTTTATTTCTCCTTCACTTATGAAACTTAGTTTGGCTGGATATGAAATTCTGGGTTTAAAATTCTTTTCTTTAAGAACGTTGAATATTGGCCCCCACTCTCTTCTGGCTTGTAGAGTTTCTGCCGAGAGATCTGCTGTCAGTCTGATGGGCTTCCCTTTGTGGGTAACCCGACCTTTCTCTCTGGCTGCCCTTAAGATTTTTTCCTTCATTTCAACTTTGGTGAATCTGGCAATTATGTGTCTTGGAGTTGCTCTTCTGGAGGAGTATCTTTGTGGCGTCCTCTATATTTCCTGAATTTGAATGTTGGCCTGGCCTGCTAGGTTGGGGAAGTTCTCCTGGATGATATCCTGTAGAGTGTTTTCCAATTTGGTTCCATTTTCCCCCTCACTTTCAGGCACCCCAATCAGACGTAGATTTGGTCTTTTGACATAATCCCATACTTCTTGCAGGCTTTGTTCATTTCTTTTTCTTCTTTTTTCTTTTGGTTTCTCTTCTCGCTTCATTTCATTCATTTGATCCTCAATCGCTGATACTCTTTCTTCCAGTTGATCGAGTTGGTTACTGAAGCTTGTGCATTTGTCACGTATTTCTCGTGTCATGGTTTTCATCTCTGTCATTTCGTTTATGACCTTCTCTGCATTAATTAGTCTAGCTGTCAATTCTTCCACTTTTTTTTCAAGATTTTTAGTTTCTTTGCGCTGGGTACGTAATTCCTCCTTTAGCTCTGAGAGGTTTGATGGACTGAATCCTTCTTCTCTCATCTCATCAAAATCATTCTCTGACCAGCTTTGATCCGTGAATACTTTCTAAAGAGTGTATTAAAAATTTATACTTTAGAATTTAGAATTTTATCTAAATACTGATGTGGTGAGTGTAAATATCACAGTCACACTCTCAGGTGTGCAAAAGGGTGACTTTGTTTCCTTTTGGTGTTCAAGTTATCTTCTGTTTATACCCCATTCCTCAGTTAATGCAGGAAGTTACTTTAGTTCATTCCAGGCGAATTGAATCTAAATTAATGACTTGGGTCCAGGATGGTGTCTTTGTTGTTTATGTACCCTCATCCTCTGGGGAGCTTGTGTAAATGCCACTGCAGAGAACAAGGAAAAGGTGCTTGGATCTAACCTGGCCTCCCACTCAAGGTGTTAAATCCCAGTTGTCTTCAGCACTTGCATGGCAACTTGGGGTAGAGAGAGAAGAAGCATCTTGGACCTGCTGCCAGGTCACTAGACTTGCTACCACCTGCCTGCTGAAGCAGGGTATTTCCCTGACCCCTTTCCAGGACGTGCAACAAGGATGCCTGTTTACTTAGCCTGCCACTCTTAACTCCTTGTGGGAGGGAACACACAAATCAACGAGGTGGGAACTGGAGTACACAAGCACTGGAACCACTTGGCTGCTTCAGTGCCAGCAGGAGTGAACTCTGTGTGGGCCCTGCAGCAGCATTCACATTGGCGTGTCTGCAACCCACAAAATCTCAGAGGGTGTGTACAGTGCTTTTAGCACTGCTGTCTGTGAATGGCTTAAGTGTTAACAGCTCAGTGGGCTGTTTGCCTTGTTGCGTGGGGTGGCTGCCCTCCGCCAGCGAGGGCAGAGGGCCAGTGTGGCAGCCCTTTGTATCTGTCCTCCTGGCTCCTGAGCGCTTGTCCAGCATCCAGGAAAAATGAGGTCTCATGAATGAATTGAAGGATGGTAAATGCGGGGGATTTTATGGTTGATGAAAGTGGCTCTCAGTGGGGAGGGGAGCTGAAAACGGGATGGAGGACAGGAAATCTTCCCCTGAAGTCCAGCCATCTCCAGCCAGATTGTTCTCCAAAGTTGTGCCATCAAATTGTCCCTCTAAAGTCAATCCGCTTGTCTACAACATCCAGCCATAGTCCAGATGTCCAGTTGCTTCTCTCCACCAGCTGAGTCTGGGGTCTTTATAGGCACAGCATGTGGGGTGGGACAGGACCATCAGTGGTTTAGGAAAAGGTGACGTTCAAGCAGGAAAACAGGGATATGAGTTCTCACTTTGGGCTGTGGCCTCAGGCTTTTTGGCCTGAAGGTGAGTCTTCACCAGGGACCTGCCCCTGTCTACCTAGAATTTCTCTGCCTCTTGTTGCTGTCATTGCCAAGGAGCAGCCATATCCAGCAGGTTCCTGGTGGGAACTATGTAGGCTTTATCAGTGTGAGCAAAGAGTCTTCTGGTAGACAGGCCATCATTTTCTCTTTCTCTGATCATCTGAGTGGGTCTGTAACCCATAGGATACTTTAGATGCTTCTCTCCAGCCATAGGAAACCAGAGTTGAGGGTGTGGATGTGTGTTTGAAGTCTCTTGCTCTTTCATGCCTAATACATGTGTAATGCCACCATTTTCACAGTTCCACTGGGTGGCTTGGAGGACTTTTCTGTGAAGCCTGATGTCCACTTCCTCTAAGACAAAGTAGATAATGTATTTTCTTTTCTGAGATTTCCAAACATAAAACTTAAAGTAAGGGTACATGCTGCCCATTTCCCCTATGTAAGACTTTCTGGTGGATGGGAAAGGCATATAGTTTCCAGACATGTCTATCTTGAATTTTCTCCGCATTCTACCTACCTAGCTTCTATAGAAGATTCTCATCATGTGGAAGTAGTCGGGAGAAGGGTACATGTGGGGAAAAAATTGTATGCTAGATCTCATCTACTGTTAAATGTTTTGTCTTTTACCTGAATTTCAGCATTTGAATTTAGAATTCAGTAATTCAACGTTTGGGGTTAATGGTGACCCTCATATCTTTTGGATCAAATGGGAAAAAGTTAGTTAATATCTCAAATAATTATTCTGCCACTCTAACTTAGGTGCAACATTCAGTAATTTATGTAAAAAAGAATAAACCAGTCTTTATTTACAGATTGGGTAACATTAGACATAACTTTATTATTTTAATTACAGCTTGAAGATTGTTATACTGATAACTTTTCTATTATTTTGAATTTGCACTGAGAAATTAAATTTTACATAGTTGAAACAAGCGCAAACTAATTAAATACCGTGACTAGGGAAAGAAGTTTCAACTGTAATTTAAATCTGAGACATTGTTTTTCAGATAGGATTTGGTCATAGAATAAACTCACCCTGTTGTCTTGTTTCCCAGTGCTGTCTAAAAGAGGGAGAGATTATTTCATCATCCAACAGATAATTCCGAAATGTAACAAATGCTGACAGAAGTGACAAGCATTTCATTTTCTTTGAATGGATTCCAGAGTTCATTCCACTTGCTGCATACATTTCTTGTTCGCCAGATAACTGCTGCAAAGAGTGTAAAGTCTGAGAGCAATTGTGGTGTAAAATTGTTATGCACACTAAATACTTTACCTATGACCTCTGCCTCGTGTACCAAAGGAGGGATCAGGAGGTGACCTTCTCATGCCTGGAAGAGGAAACTAATTTAAACAAGTTCCAGACTCGTGGGTACAGTGAAGGAAATACCAATTTTTCTCAAGTTTGTCTAGGATTATTCAGGTATTTCCTACACATAACTTTTACAAGAATATTTTTTAATCACCAGTATCAAAATTTTCCATAGGCAGTTAAATACCTAAGAGGATATGATAAGAGGGTAGGATTTTTACTTTTTGGAGTGAGTGAAGAAGGGAAACTTCCGCTTTTATTTTGCCCATTGTCATTGGAATTTCACCATAGCCAAGTGCCTTGTCCTGGCCTACTGCCATGAGTAGGCATTCTTTAGTAACTGAACATTAGCCAGAGATTCACTCAATCCACTGAATAACAAACTCTTCTCATGTA